>NW_025765959.1:67500-83264 GCF_003918875.1 Haliotis rubra
TGGACATCGGCAGTTATATCTGCACACCTCCACACCAGTCCCAGCAGTTACCTATACACCTCCAGGTACAACTCTACACCTGCAATTATAACCCACACCTCCAGGTACAACTCTACACGTGAAATCCCAAGTGAGTAGAATGTGCATGTATTAGCTTTTGTGCATGTATTAGCTCTAGAATTGCCACAGTTATCCAAGTAGGATTGTATCGTCGTAGGAACCATAACTGATCTAATGAGCCATTCGCAGTTTCACAGTTCACACCTCCAGGTACAACTATACACGTGAAATTATAACTCACACCTCCAGGTACAACTATACACGTGAAATTATAACTGCACACCTCCAGGTACAACTATACACGTGAAATATAACTCACACCTCCAGGTACAACTCTACACGTGAAATTATAACTCACACATCCAGGTACAACTCTACACGTGAAATTATAACTCACACCTCCAGGTACAACTCTACACCTGCAATTATAACTGCACACCTTCACTTACAACTTTACACCTACAATTATAACTGCACCTCCACTTACGACTGTACTCCATATGAACATGTGAATTCATTGCGGATGAATGTCAAATTATGGGGCTTCTAGTTTCTTCTACCTGTCGCATGAAGTGCCAGAATTGCAGTACATATCTACACACTGTTGCCGCTTGTCAGGGTCCGGTATCAGGCAGCACAGCGCACAATGGTCAGTAGGTCGTCTGATGAAGCCAGGATACGATGACAGCACTCGAACCAGAATATCATAGACCTCCCTCGATGTCCATGTGGAGGCCATGCCTGAAAGGTCATGAAGTTATTTAGAATACTGTTGAATGGCTGGCTGGTTTGTTGTTTTACGCCGCACTCAGCAATAGTCCAGCCATATGGCGGCGGTCTGTAAATAATCGAGTCTGGACCACACAACGGCATGAGCATCATTCTACTCACTTGGGATTCAATCAACATCATGAGCATCAATCTACGTAATTGGGACACGATGACGAGTGTCAACCAAGTCAGCGAGTCTGACCACCCGATCCTGTTAGTCGCCTCTTTCGACAAGCATGGGTTACTGAAGACCAATTCTAACCCGGATCGTCACGGGCCGAATACTGTTGGAACTACTTGGAATAACAACATGTTGTTTAGGATACAACCGCTGATGTCAGAGAACGATATCTGGATACTCGATGTTCCCATATAAACAGACATGACATTGTATACGATCATTAAATACAACAGTTAACAGTGATATTTACGTAACACTCTCCCTACCAATCTGCCGACAGTGCATTCGTGACCAACACGTGTTATTCCGGGACAAGCCGAATAGGATGTTACGGAAAGGGGCGAGTGGTGACGAATGCCAACAGTGGGCCTAAGTATCCCCAGTTACACTTACTCGCCTTTCATAGCAAGGAACGAACGGGAACCAATCTAAATGTACGGCTTTCAGTAGGAATCAGGGAAATTCTGTATTTACAGCTCGTATGCAACCAGTTTGTTTCATAGCACATTCAGGGTTCCGATGCCATTTACCAATGAGACTGCAGAAATCACTCCGATTCATTTGCAAAAAGAACTGACTGTTTGCAGTCAGAAATATGCGTTGCTGTGTCTCTACTGGATTCTGAACTAAAGAAGCTGCTGAGCCATATTATTATCTTATAGTCTCGTCCAGCCTGGAATATGGAGGACAATTTTTGCTCTTTGATGGAGTGAATAATCAGTAATTTTTCAGTCCATTAAATGGCCTCCATCATGAGCAGAGGTTGTTAGGAAGAAGTCTAACAAAGCCTGGATGCCCATCCGATACAGCCTATTGAGGGTACAGGTTACACGTACCCATCCATCGGGCTCCGGAGTATTCAACACAACATGCCTCCCTTTCTGCATACCGGCATGCGCTCAACCGCGAAACTGTTCATGTGGTGTTCGCACTATTTTGGTAGTTTCTGTGACTTTCACCCATATATTTACATACCCAGATATATTTACCTTTACTATACAGTAATTCACAGAAGCGACAAATCGAGCAGAACACAACCTACGAAAAAACATATGCAATCCGTGATCACATTTTATTAATAAGAGAGAGATATATATAGTGGACATGATTATAAGAGTGCACTGCAGGACTCCGTATTTCTTGGTACGAATCCCCAATGCTCCTGTTGGCACCGGACCTGTGTTTTCCCTTCTACTTTAAGTTGATGAGCCGTGTTATCACAACAATACTGTCCAAAGCGGTGTTAAGCCTCACTCACTCACACACTGCCTGGCATCATCTCAGTTGTCGGTACCTTGAAGCAGACACGGCGTATTGGGGTTGTTACAGCTTCTGTTCTTGCACCTTTGTCGTTCTAACAGATTCGGAATGAAACAACAGACAGCACAGTAAGGACCGGCGGTCTGTGGTGGTAGGTGTGCCCTCAGTCCAAACAGGATATTGTAGATTGTCCTGAGGCTCACAACTGAAGCTTCACCTGAAAATTAACTTGTCAAGAAATAAACGAACTAAATGTTTGTCTGGCATAAATTGGTGTGTGTTTATAGTCTAGTTTGTAATATTCCATCTATGTATAACAAAGTCTGTATTCTAGTGTGTATAGGACACGTCCATATTGACAGCATGAAGATGAGTGGATGAAAGTCCTCTTCATTAATGAGGCATTGTTTCCTTGCAACTGATCTGACGGAAGGCTACGTATTTACGGTCGTCGGGACCCGTGAAGGTCCCGGTTTAGAATTGGTCTTCAGTTACCCATGCTTGTCGTAAGAGGCGACTATGCTTGTCGTAAGAGGCGACTAACGGGATCGGTCAGGCTCGCTGACTTGGTTGACACATGTCATCGGTTCCCAAATGCGCAGATCGATGCTCATGCTGTTGATCACTGGATTGTCTGGTCCAGACTCGATTATTTACAGACCGCTGCCATATAGCCGGAATATTGCTGAGTGCGGCGTAAAACTAAACTCACTCACTACGGTCGTCGGAGTGAACGTTACGTGTCAATGTTGTTGTAGATATCGGGGGTCGTGATCTTGGAATAACGGCTACAGTAGGCACCACCCCGGTTGATTGGTTGAATGCTACGAGATACCCAAATGAGACGAAATGGTCAAACGACCATTTAGCCAGGATACAACAGAACAGCCTTGGTGAGACGTAAGATAACATGATGTTGTGCTATAGTGTATGGCTCAGGTGAGGTGAAAGTGGGTTTAACGTCGTGCTTGAGAATATTTCGCTCATATGACGACGTGCATGCGTGTGTATGTGTATGTGCGGCTGCTTGTACTAGCCCAGACTGAAGCTGGTTTTATAGTGCTAGCCCACTGAGATACCATGCCGCAGTGAAGCATGAATACCCCACTCAGACACATTATACTAACTCCGAGCCGACCAGTCCTTGTTGTACCCATTAATGCCGAGCACCAGACAGGGACCAACAAGTACCATACTTTAACGTCTTTTGGTATGACGCGGTCGGGGATCGAACCCGCGACCTTCCGCTCTCCGGGCGGACGCTCTAACCACTACACCACGGAGGCGGTCGTGTATGGCTCAGAACAATGGAAATGTGTTATCCTGAACTGTAACCAATCAAGCATGTCTCGGTGGAAATCTCCCTACAGCATGGGGTGAATACTGGCATGTCATTCCTGAAGTACGAGATGCCACTCCCAGATCTCTCGCAACGTATAGTGACCTCCGAGGGTCTAAGGTGTCGAGGCCTCCACCAGTGTACAAGGTGGAGACACACGAGCTACTGACTGTGTCAGTTTCGCTCTCAGCCCTCTCGTGGCATTGCTGTTTGTGACATCATCATTTTTCCATATGGCATAATTCATCCACTGTAGTGAATTGTTTTCACCAACTGCCTTCGTTTCTTATAGTGAGTGAGTGAGTATGGTTTTACTCCGCTTTTAGCATATCACGGCAATATCAAGGCAGGGGACATCAGAGTGAGTTTAGTTTTACGCCGCACTCATATGGCGGCGGTCTGTAAACAATCGAGTCTGGACCAGACAATCCAGTGATCAACAGCATGTGCATCGATCTGCGCAACTGGGAACCGATGACATGTGTCAACGGGAACATCAGAAACGGGCGTTTTAAGTCACATTAACTACTGACTTGAAGTATATATGTAGATATGAGAAGATACGAACATACTACACATGTGTTTCAATGCGATACGACGAGCAAGTATATGAGGGAGGGGGGTTTAATGCCAACTGTTTTTGAAATAATATTCAACATCTTGGTCAACACACTCACCATTTCCACTGTCTCCAAACTCAGCACCACGTGCGCCAACAATAAGCACCAAGCCGGTAAGTAAACGCCACGTGTAGGTCATTATTCCACGGGAGACGGCACGGCGCTACCTACAGTCGGGACGTAATACCTTATATAGTGAGTCAAGTCTCTTGACACTCCTGACTGGGCATGTCATCTGTACATTGGATGTACATACATTACTGCCAGCAACATGCTGTCCAAGTATTTAGGGCGGACACTGAACGTGCACAGGTACATACATGAAACAAATGATTGGTCTTATTGTAGTATCTAGAACGCGTACCTGGTCTCGCAAAATATTCCTCTTTTCCTTGACTTATAATTTGTGACAGGTTCTGACCTTTTGAGGGGCGGTGGCGTAGGCTAGTGGTTAAAGCGCCGAAAGTCCCAGTTCGATTCCCTACATGGGTACAATGTGTGAAGCCCATTTCTGCTGTTCACCGCCGTGATGTTGCTAAAAGCACCGTAAAACTTAACTCACTCACTCACTCTGAGCTTTTGATGAAACATGGTGGCGTAGGTCTACCTGCAGAAACATTGAACAAGTTCAGATAAAATTCTGTTTAACGTAATAGGTAAAATAATGCTGGAAAGCATTATGAACAATGAACATTATATGAAATTATGTTAATAATTTGGTATGTATACTTGGACAATTGCCCGTGGTAAACTCAGAAGCAGCACTTGTGAAAGGCGTAATGGACGAAGCCTGTAGACACGTAGCAGCACTCTACGTTAAGAAACGAGTACATGTGCGAAGCCTGTTACGTCGTAGCAACGCTGTACGTTTAGAAAAGCGTTCATGTGCGAAGCGTGAAACGACGAAGCAGCACTCTGCCTTAAGAAAAGCGTACATATGCGAAAGCCTGTTACGTCGTAGCAACGCTCTTGTAGATGTACAAGACAAATCTTGTGCTTAACAACGTCTTTATTTGTTAACCACGACATTCCTAAGCTAGTTCTTGTCCCTTCTTCAAGTGTATAATGACATTGTCCACCTGAAGAAGTCTTCACAACTACTAAATGGGCCGCCTCCTTGGTGTAGTGGTTAGAGCGTCCGTCCGGAGAGCGGAAGGTCGCGGGTTCGATCCCCGACCGCGTCATACCAAAAGACGTTAAAATATGGTACTTGTTGGTCCCTGCCTGGCGCTCGGCATTAATGGGTACAACAAGGACTGGTCGGCTCGGAGTCAGTATACTGTGTCTGAGTGGGGTATTCATGCTTCACTGCGGCATGGTATCTCAGTGAGCTAGCACTATAAAACCAGCTTCAGTCTGGGCTAGTACAAGCAGCCGCACATACATACACATGTACGTCGTCACGAAATATTCTCAAGCACGATGTTAAACCCAATTTCACCTCACCTCACCTCACCTCACCTCACCTCACTTCTAAACGCCTTTGAAGTATTTCGTTTGTGCGATGTGTAACGGTGAAAACTCTTCACCAGACTATGTGACAAGAGGGGTGATTTGAACTTTAAAACGTTAACTTTTGCCTTATGGTCCAGTAGCCTTACCCGATTATTCTTAAGATTGTCAAGTGACTCTTTGTTATAGTGCATGATCAAGGTTACAACATTCAAAGTCCTGATCACAAACAAAGCTGCCCCATTGGTGTGCTTGTACACAGTGCTCCTGGTGTTTGTTTGTTCTATCTATACCCTGATGTCCAGGTAGGTGCAGAGGGCATTACCTGTATTTAGGCAAGTCACCCAAGCCATCGATTTTCCAAACCAGGAAATGGCGTGCTCATGCCCAACAAACTCTCAGTCTTTTAGAAACACTGTATTTTGAGGATAAGCATAGTTTTCTTCCACATGTTAAACAAACCCCAATACGATGAATTCACTGTAATGCATATTACATTTCTAGATACATGCACTCCCTTAAAACAGTGATTGTGTGATACTTCAGACGAATGGACAACCACGTTTTTGTATTATGATATGTTATTATACATACATTATATTTTAAAGGAAAACAGATTGTTCGGCAAATCAATTATACGTAAACACTGACATATAACATTCTTTATACAAACTAAACACATGGCCTTGAAATCTTTTGACCTGAAACATTTTTTCCTAGACAGTACTAGTATTACCTTGCATATGTCGACCAAGTACCTTTATAAATAGTTTATTACTAATACGGTTATCTTCTGTTATAAGAATGCCATGATAGTAGCCCGTGATTAAGGAATAACGCAATAGCTTCTTTATCTGTAAATGTTACATAAAGTAGACCACACCATCTGGCCAGGTGCCACACACGGGACTGGACAAGGTAAGAGAAGCTCCATGAAAGGGTGGAAAATTAAACAAATTGGGTAAAGAAATGCTATTGTTTCTGAAGTAATGAACTAACGATAACTGTCCTTTCTGTTGTTTCTATTTTCTGAATTGTATGTATATGAAACAAACAGAAGCATGTGGTCACAATTTCGTTGTTTGGTACTGTCGATATTTTACCGATATGTGCACTTCATTAAATGTCTTAATACAGGTTCAGAGGTTGATTGACTATTGATCAAATTATTATATGTCATGTTACATTCGTAAGGGACAGGTGATGTTATATATTAATTTTCAAAACCTACTTTCACGAAATGCTACTGAGCATTTTTGCTTCAAGTGATACAATGATATGGCCACCTCTTGTTGTAGTCTCACGATGCTATTACTGCTGCTGGCAACTAGTGTCGCCCTCTGCGGGGCAGACATTTCAGTCACTGTGGGCAACCACTGGAACGGAGGTTTCCAAGCCAAGACATGCATCCCCATAACAAAAGAGCTTCACTCGTGGAAGGTGCACCTGAACTTTGATAAAGAAGTTTCCAGTATAAATGTAAGTAACGTTTGGATCATTTGTTTCAAGGTTTTATACTGTTCTGTGTCGCTTTCAACTTTATCATACTCATATGATAGAGTCGGAGAAGGTGAACTATCGCTAGGAATCAAATAACGCAGCCTAGATCCATTCTAGAACTATTAAATGCAAATAATAAAACGATGGTGAAATAGTATGATTCTGTGTGTCCTTTAGCAGTATTTAAGCAATTTCATGGCAGGGGACACCAGAAATAAACTTCACACATTGTACCCATATGGAGAATCGAACCCGGATGACGAGAGAACACTTCAATCACCAGGCTACCGCCTTCCTGAAATAGGCCACGAACAAACCGATTGGGCCTTTTGATATTACACTCATCACATATATATTGTCAACAACAGTGCGGCACAGCTGACGTTCAAAAGAAGACTGGAATGGAATTCATTTTATCGAACAAGCAATGGAACGCTGACGAGCACGTGGGTGATCAGCTGTGTCTGGACTTCACGGGGTCGACCAGTGGAGATGCAACTCCCAAGATTACCGTGACGGTTGAAGGCATGACTGGCAGTGGGTCTAGTGGGTCCACAGGCGGTACCTCTACTGGCGGCAGTAACAATCATAACTCCGGCCATCCAGATCCCATCGTCAAGATTCCGAAGATCAACTAAAGTCAGTAAGTAGTGACAGCTAGGACCTGTTTGTAGGTGGGTGTGTGAGGTGTGTGCATGTGGGTGTGTGAGGGTGTGTGAGTGCAGTGAGAGAGTGCGTGAGTGTGTGTGTGTGTGTGAGGGGAGTGAGAGTGTGTGTGTGTGAGAGAGGTGAGGTGTGTGTGTGAGAGAGAGTGAGGAGTGTGTGTGGTGTGTGTGAGAGAGTGAGGGTGTGAGTGTCTGTGAGAGGGTGAGTGTGTGGTGTGTGAGTGAGGTGAGTGTGAGTGAGGGGGTGAGTGAGAGTGGTGAGAGAGTGAGAGTGAGACAGTGTGTGTGAGTGTGAGGGGTGTGTGTGAGTGAGTGTGTGTGTGTGAGAGAATGTGTGTGAGAGTGAGTGTGTGAGTGTGAGAGAGTGAGGGTGTGTGAGGTGTGTGAGAGAGTGAGTGTGTGTGAGGAGAGTGTGGGTGAGAGGGTGTGTGTGTGTGAGAGTGAGGGTGAGTGTGTGAGAGAGTGAGGTGTGAGAGTGTGTGTGAGAGTGTGTGAGTGTGAGAGTGTGAGAGTGAGGTGTGTGTGAGAGAGTGTGTGTGAGAGTGTGTGAGTGTGTGAGTGAGTGTATGTGAGAGAGAGGGTGTGTGAGGTGTGAGAGAGAGAGAGTGTGTGAGTGTGTGTGTGAGAGAGTGAGGGAGTGTGTGAGTGAGAGTGTGTGTGTGAGAGAGTGAGGATGTGTTTGAGTGTGTGTGAGAGACTGTTGTGAGGAGGGTGTGAGTGGAGGTGAGGGAGTATGTGTGTGTGAGAGTGGAGGGTGTGAGAGAGGGAGAAGAGAGAGTGTGTGTGAGGGGGCGTGAGTGTGTAAGAGAGAGAGTGAGTGTGTGTGAGAGAGAGAGAGTGTGTGTGTGTGAGTGAGGAGAGTGTGTGTGTGGAGAGAGTGAGAGTGTGTGTGTGAGAGAGAGTGTGTGTGTCTGTGGCCCTAGTGTGTGTGAGTGTTGTGTGTTTGTGAGTGTGTGTATGTGTGTGTGTGAGAGTGGTGTGTGTGTGTGAGTGAGTGTGTATGTGTGAGAGGGATTGTGTGTGAGGGGGGTGAGAGAGTATGTGTGTGTTTGAGAGCGTGTGTGTGAGGGTGTGGGGTGGGTGATTGTGAGAGAGAGTGGGTTGAGGGTGTGTGTGTGAGTGTGTGTGTCACTGTGTTTAGGCCTAGGTGCGTGTGTGTTTGTGCGTCTCCGTGTGCGTCTGTCTGTGTGCGTCTGTCTGTGGTGAGTATGGCATTGCATCTCCATGCTAACTATGAGCAGAGCCTTGCCCTGTGTCTATTTTGTCCTACACCATGCCCCTACATATGTACATGGGAAGTTGTGGCGTTCATTCGGCCGCATTGTAATTGAAATATTTTTGTAGCAAACCAAATGACCTACAGAAAGAAAATATTGTGTGCGGCTAATTTCGACATATTATTATGTTATATTATTACTTACATCAACATATACTGACATGGTCCAATATTCACATCAGCTCACAATGGTATCGGGGGTGGAGAGGTTGCCACAACTAACACCATGAAGGTCTTCAACGACTGGGGCAACAGGTTTGAGGCCCAGTTCGAGTTCCCGGTCACTGAGCAAATTGAAGGATGGAAAGTGGACATTCATTGGTCTACTGCAGTTGACAAGATGGACGTAAGTAACAATATTGTCTGAACATATAATCATCAGATCCGTGTTTCCGAGAGAAGGAGACGAGTAGCGTGAATGGTAACCGAACCTTTGAGCTCATGAGTCAACGCTATTTCACGCATCTTACTTCTAAATACGTCCACCGTACATTCAAATGATTGTCCATACTCCGTATTGCTGGAGTATCCATACTCGCTGTCACAGGATTGCCCGTACTTGTTATCACTAGATTGTGCATAATCAGTTACTTTAATTTGGACTGACAGGTTCATATTCAATTTTCTCCACAGACAGACAGGATTGCTGATTTGGCATTTTGTGCAAACTGTTTTGCGCAGGTTCTACTTAGATAGATATGTGCACGTATCTAACTTAACGAAATAGGTTTCCATACTTACGGGATAGACAAACTCCGTAACTGACTTCGTCACGTCGAGATACGTATATATGTATATTACGTCATTAGGTGTCAGGTGCTGTCATAGGGCCTAAATCAGCTGATGGCAAGTCGTGGACCCTGATCAACAGACAAGACAAGGTCTTCTTTACCAAAGGCAGCACCCTCCAGCTGCGGTTCTTCGCTAACCACGCCGGCACTAAGACTCCTACTGCCACTGCCACTCTGACTAACCTGGGACACGACGATGGAAACTACCCAGCTATCAAGAACAGTCAGTACATATTCTGTCTTGTACAATTAACACATTAGTAGGTTGGTAAGTTTTACAGTAAATGATAAGTTTAATGTAATCATGAAAATGTGAGAATGTAGAATGCTGTGTAGTCGCTTTATGACTGAGGTGATGCTGAGGTGAATGAGACCTAAAACTGTAAATCCCTCACTTACTCTGGCAGTGTACATACCACACCACACCACACCACACCACATCTACCAAAGGGCAACTTATTCTTAAACGCATAGTTTTAACAAAAGGAAAACTTTGTCAATTTTTACTCCCCTTACAAATGGCCGTACTCTTAGGAGCAAAATAGCTGCCAAGTCTATGTCGGTATGTTATTACGTCTGTAATTGTCTTACCCTTTATTTTTTCGACGGCCTTTATATATGTCCTCTTTCATGTATTGATACTTGAACTATTGACCTGAACGATGGTGTTTCTAGGAGAATGCAATGGTATCTTTAACAGCTGGAGGCACCAAATACAACTATGATGAAGTTTTGTTCAAGTCCATCCTGTTCTACGAGGCTCAGAGATCCGGGAAACTCCCACCGTCCAACAGGATTCCCTGGAGAGGAGACTCCGCCCTGGGGGACAAGGGGGCTAAAGGGGAGGACCTCACTGGAGGATGGTATGACGGTAAGCACCACTGTGTAGAAAGATGGAAATGGGGAAGGACCCCACCTTAAGTGACGGGGAAGAAATTGGCAGGACGTCACAAAAACTAGGGGATGGTTATGACAGTGTGGACCACTATATAAAATGTGGGTTTGAGGTATGTCTCCGCCTTAGGCCTACAAGACAAACCATGGGCAGGATCTCACAAGAACTAGCAAATGGGTATGGGTACCACGTACTGTACATATCAACACAAAAGTACATAGGCCTAACGACATTTGTTAGTGTGTGCTTCCTTCCTGCAATAAAACCACTTTGAAACCTCGTCTGTTCATATCGTCATTTACAACTGTCACTCACTAATTTCATTTCCAATATCCTCAATGTTCCATATTCTCAGCCGGAGATCATGTCAAGTTCAACTTGCCCATGGCCTTCTCGACCACCATCCTGACCTGGAGTCTGCTGCAGTGGAAGGACGCCTACCAGAAGTCCGGTCAGCTGGACCACATGTACGACTGTATCAAGTGGCCGCTCGACTACCTCCTGAAGTGCCACACGGGGAAAAATGAGTTGTATGTGCAGGTCAGTGGACGCTGGTCGTTTTCAACCCCTCGAGATCGATTCCATGTGATGGGGCTGTGTATTTTGTCGAATGTCCCTTTGAGAGGATATGCCCTACAGCAAACCAAGCTATATATTTCCTTAACACCCTTACTTCCCAAACTGCTAAGAAGCTACCAAACTCAACAGGTAGTCAAGTAGTTTACCATTTTTGTAACACCCATGGGAATTCCCATAGGTCTAAAGTAACCTATATGGTCGCAAGAGGCGGCTAAATTGATAGGGTGGTCAGGTCCAGTGTCTTGGTAGACGGCATCATGATGTCCCAATGGTTTTGATCGATGATCATGATGTCAGTCACTCCCGTGTCTGTTCAGACTAGTATAATTACCAACCACCGTCACACAACTGGAATATATCAGAATACACCATCACACAACTGGAATATATCAGAATACAGCGTTAAACAAGCAAAAATGTACTTACATATAATGAGTAGTTAGCGCATGCTATTTGTAGCTATGTATTCTGAAATAAAGAGTGAGTGAGTGAGTATGGTTTTAAGCCGTTTTAGCAATATCCCAGCAATATCTCGGCGGGGACTCCAGAAGTGGGCTTCACACCACATTCTGAAATAAAGGGAAATTTCATCGAGGACTCAATTGTGAAACATGTATACCATAGTTTCATTTGTACGTCATTCTGAAGGTCGGAAACGGAGACGCTGATCACAACTACTGGGGAAGACCCGAAGATATGACAATGGCCAGACCCGCTTATAAAATAACCGCAAGCAGTCCCGGAAGTGACGTAGCTGGACAAACTGCTGCTGCAATGGCCGCTGGTTCAATGGCCTTTAAGGACAAAGGTATTTTTATGTGTTTTCTGTGCGCATACAACAGATGGAATTTCCTATTATTGGCCTCAATACAAATAACACAAAACAAAAATAAAACAGATTTACCACTTGTATGAATGTATAACATAGACAGGATATTCTGACTTAACTGTTGAAGTACGAGGGAGGGAAACTGCTAGGTGTAACAACGCTGTTTATAAAGAATTCTACAATCTCGACAAACCTCCGACATCAAAATGGAGAACCCTATGTTAGGTACTGGATTATGTAACAAGGCGGTTCAGAAGGGGGAGAATTTGTGGTCTTTGGTTGAGTTAGAACCCGCATAGAAGTACTAGAATTCAGACTTCGACTGTAAACCACCTTCCTCTAGTCCATGTGCGGCCATCGAATTTCACGTTTGTCATATAGCCCATGACTATATTGTGCACATATACAAATCCAGTGATGGTTCTCGTGATCTATACCCAGTATGACGGGTTATGTTGTTCAAGTAGCCCATCATACAAACCCGGAGCTCTTGTGAAATAATGTTCACTCGAGTCTACTGGACAGGTCATACGAAAGTCATTCTTATGTTGTATATATGGACAGATCCCGCCTACTCCAGGAAGCTCCTCAGTCATGCTAAGGACCTATATGACTTCGCCATGCAACACCAAGGTCGCTACAGTCAGAGTGTCAGTGCTGCCGCCAAGTTCTACCCGTAAGTTGTAAACTAAAGCATTGGCGGGGAGACGTGTTTTAGAAATGCTGGAAATATTTGCTTTATACAATTTTTATTCGTTGTCTTTTAATAGCCACATTGACAACCGACAGTATGTGTTAACGTACATGTAGAATTAGTCTGTCTCACAGTCCCTGAACCTCATTATTTTCCCTACTTCCTAGCCCTCCATGCAATGCTAAAGCCCTAAATAAGGCAAATCTAGATTTCCCCAGGTTCTGAATCTCTGGTCTCTGGACTTGTTTGTTACTATTGAACTTATATATATATTCAGAGACTAAGCATTAGTCTAATGAAGAATGTGTTAACATACCTGTGAAGTACTGTGGATTTTAAACGCCTTGTGTTTTGTATGATTGTGGATATGACACTTCTGAACTGCAGGTCCACGAACAACACGGACGAGCACGCCTGGGCCGGACTGTGGCTGTATCAGGCTACTGGAGACAAGAAATACCTGACAGAGGCTGAGAAATATCACCAGCCTGGCGAGGCGTGGGGCATGAGTTGGGACGACAACCAGGCCGCCAACAATGTACGTTATTCTTTACATGCACTTGAGACAGGGCGCATGTCTGACGTATTTATGCATTCCTTGCTTTCTATCTTGTTTGAGTGAAGATCAAAATGTAAGAGGCCTATGGTCAAAGGAAGTATTTAACAAAAGGAAGCTAACTCTAACCTGCCTTCCTCAAGACGGATTTACAAACTACAATTCCCAGGCCTTCTTCCCCAGTCAAAAGTCAACCAGACGTCGGTGCACCGATGTAAAACGGTCTCGGATCTATGTGTGAGCCAGTTCAATTCCGAGTGTTTCTGTTTTATCACAGAGACATAGGTTCTAACCAGAATGAATTTGATTACAAAAGCCCTGAAAGTCGCTCTTGTCTGTGCAGGTCGAAATCTTGGGGGGGGTGGGGAGGATTTTAATCTCTTAGTCTTGTCGAGTGCAGTTCAGATATCTCTGAACCTTTATGAATAGCTGGCATTTCCATGCCAGAGACAAGAACGTTTCCTCAACAATACGAAGACTGTTAATTATGGTGGCTGACTCGCTTTCTCGCTCTATCGCTTTCTCGCTCTATCGCTTTCTCGCCATGGTATATCGCTCTATCGTTTTCTCGCTCTATCGCTTTCTCGCTTTCCCGCATGATGGTATCACTTTCTCGTCTCGTGCTATCGCTTTCTCGTCTCCTGTCATTGCTTTCTCGTCTCGTGTTATCGCTTTCTCGTCTCGTGATATCGCTTTTTCGCTTTCTCGCCTCCGAATTTTAAGGCGAGAAAGCGATGGCCCAAATCAGCCACCATAGTTAATGCCATGCTAACGAACTCAAAAACATGAACAAATGAAAGTGAAAATCCGCGTTGCCGGGACATAGCCACGGCCAAACCAAAAGGATAGAAACACAGGGAAGGTTTTATTAATCTTAGGGGCAAGAAAAACACCCCAACCACCATATTTATTTATTTATATATATATATCCATAATACTCCTCTGCGACCTAGGTATTGGTCTAAGCGAGGGTTAATCTCATTGAACCTACCATACATAGAGTTCAATCCGGTCCATATGCGTTTATATGCAAGGTATTCTTGTTATTTTCATATGCCAACATTTGAATTGTCGTCCAGAAAAAAGAAGAACGTAATTTTGTTATCTTTCCTTTTCTCCGAGATTCACACAGTTACAGTACATAAGTCCTTCTCGTTACAGGTTTTGTTTTACAAGCTCACCAAGAACGACAAGTACAAGCAGGACATGATAGACACATTCGAGCGCATTACTGGTTCCCCAACCAAGTCATCAGATACACGCCCAAAGGTCTGGCGTGGAGGCTGCAGTGGGGATCGCTCAGATATGCGTGTAAGTAATTACTGTCTGCAATATCCGTACTGACAGCCATACTGAGTCTAAGCATGTCAAATGTTTTAAGAAGGTTCTACTCTAACGATCAGACTTCAAACTAATGGCCAGCAAACCAATGCTTGTCGTGATGCGACTAACGGGATCCGGTGGTCAGGCTGGATATATCAACTGTTGACCAGTAGATTGTGTGGCCAAGACGCCATTATTTACAGACCGTCGCCATACAGCTGGGAAGTTCCTGAGTGAGACGTTGAACAACAAACCGACCAATTAATCCAACAGTATTCTGAATAACTTCCTGAAGGTGCGGCGTTAAATCTGTCAATACTGTTGTTTTTTCACATTGGGTGCGTAATGGCTAATCTGTCAGAAATGTGTCATCCATCATAGCACATCCAAAATTCTTTAATTTAATCAAAAGCTTCGGATATTTGATTTGCTCTGTGTTTGTTTTCTTCAGTGACATAGTTACACAGTTACATACTGGGATGGTATAGACATGTCTGTTCCCCACTGTTTTACATATTGTCACGGTTCCTACTGTTCCTACTGTTTTACATATTGCATGTTCATATTGTCATATTTCACGACTATTGTTTTACATATTGTCATGGCTCCTACTGTTTTACATATTGTCACGGTTCCCACTGTTTTACATATTGTCACGGTTCCTACTGTTTTACATATTGTCACGGTTCCTACTGTTTTACATATTGTCACGGTTCCCACTGTTTTACATATTGTCACGGTTCGTACTGTTTACATATTGTCATGGTTACCTATCACGGTTTCCCTCTGTTTTACATATTGTCACGGTTCCTACTGTTTTACATATTGTCACGGTTCCCACTGTTTTACATATTGTCACGGTTCCCACTGTTCCTTTTTACATATTGTCACGGTTCCCACTGTTTTACATATTGCCACGGTTCCTATCTGTTTCTACAGCCAACATGGCGCTTGTCACGGTTCCCACTGTCGG
>NW_025765960.1:0-83234 GCF_003918875.1 Haliotis rubra
ACTCCACGACTCCTGCCTTCACCACCCCTGGTGCAGATGGTGAAACCACAGTACGATCTTACCCTCGCACTAAATTCAAAAAAGTCTGAAACAAATCCACTTGGTGTTCCAGCAAGAGGAATACATCCAGTTACGTTCCGGGCATGACACCCATAGAGTTCATTTTCTACAGAGACGGTTCCAAGGATGAGTTCCATTTTTCACCGCCGCAGGGCCAAAGCCATCTTTTCAGCTCTGACCTATATTAAAGCAGCAGAGATCACCCAAAACTTCATCGTTTTCACAGATTCATTATCTTGCCTTTCTCAAGCACTTCAAAATGTTACTTCAAGTCACCCCATCATTTCTGGACATTTTGGAATCCTTTACAACGACCTCTCTACTGCCCAATGCGACATCATCCTCTGCTGGTTGCCGGGTCACGTCGGCATAGCATGTAACACAAAAGACGATGCTGCAGCAAAAGCAGCTCTTGACAAGCCTCTTATCTCCACTGCTGATCCCTGTACAGTGATTTCAAACCCACTATCAAAAGCCATACTCGGACCCTCATGCAAAAGTACACTCAAGTAGAAAGAAATAAACTGTATGAATTGAAACCAACAACTGTTATTATACCTACTTGTCATATACTAGAAAGGTAAACACCACGTTCAGATTAAAAGTTAATATAATTTATTAACCAAATTTACCCCATTTCCAATAGTTAATATAGGCTTGCATCACAACTTCATTCTCGCATTACCAAACACCCTCACACTCTTTCCCCACACACCCAAACAAGCACATCATACCTCACACCATTCACATATACTCACATACACTTCCTACATCAATACTTCAAACATCCACAATAATCTCACAATTGTCTTTTTTAAAGATACACTCAACAATTCATATGATTATGTCATTATTGCGGAAGATGGAATAAGTAAACAATTCATTAAAAGCAGAAATCAGTTGCATGCTATATAAATCACTGACGATGTTATTGTCACCACATGTGGGTTTCCAGACAGTTCAGGCCTTCGGTGGTAGGTTAGGGGTCCTCCCCTGCATGTAAGTCTTACACATCTGGCGGCATGTCCATATGATGCCTGTTGATCAGTTGGTCCAGCTCTTACTGACGGGGCGTCGCTTCTCTCCCAGATACACAGATGTTAGTTCACATCCATGGGCGGTATGTCAGGGTCGATCCTAATAACGACTCTGCAGCGGAGCCTTGCGGGGTGTAACACCTACTCCCGGACACTGGATACAAAAAAAGTGCTAACACCATGTACTTCTTGGGTGTGACTTTACATGTACACTATTCTATATTTTCTATATATATACATATATATAGATCACATACACAGAGATATGCTTTACAGGGCTGTTTTGCCAGTCACTTCTTACACAACACTACCACCATACACATTACACGTGACCTGCTGAATGAAATATCATCATTACGCCAGTATACTAACTTAGAGACATTCTCCTCAGTAATGTCACATACTGATCACAAATTCCTCCTTATTAATAACCACAGCAACATTATTCCCTATATCTATTTCACCTAAGCAGAAGTTACATGCTTTAAAGGTGAAATACCAATAATTTTACTATGTATATATATATGTCACCCATAGTCATATTTCTGACTGAAACATAACATAACATTATCATACTCACAATTCAGTTGAATATTCAGGAAACCAGCCAACCTGACACCCTGACGCGCACATACGCTTTCCAACTGGCTGCCAACTCACAACTTTCTTCAAATCAGTCCTTATATACCCAAGCTGCTTGATTAACCCCAAGCTTACTACCCAGATACATACAATGGCTCTCATACTGCAACAATAAATACCCCAACACTCGCTCACGCTTACATCACTGCTCCAGCTAGCTACTCTTTTCACTCCCAATTTCTCACACCCCAGACAAAGAATAAAACATATTGCCACTAATTGAGATCTTGACAATACCTCCCCTCAGATAACTGTTTACGAAACAGTTACATAACTTATCAAAAGATCACATGAACTATGTACAGGTGCCTGACTCTAAATCTTAGAGAATACATTTGTGAATCATAATTCACAAGACAAAACCGGTTATGGTGGACATCGACTCAACAGCAAATCAGCACCAACATCTCCTCAGAACCTTTCACTGCACGTATCAGGAATCGGTAAGGTTGCAATGCTAAGGCTCACACCTCATGACCTGCCTGTTTGTCAACTTTGCTTTGCTCATCCATACAAGAGGCTGGTGATCAGTTTCTAACACAAACTCTCTCTCGCATAGACATTCCGTCAACTTTTTGTACTGCCCATACCATTGCCAACACTCTTTCTCAATGAGTGAGTGGCACTCTCTTTTCATAGTAGCTTTCTACTCACAAACATACACGGGGAATTTCTCATTTTCATGCTCCTGCAATAATATCTCCACCTATCCCTACATCAGAATAATTTCAGTGCGAACTAAGAATGGTTTGTGTAAATCTGGAAGCCGTAAAATCGGAAAAGATGACAAATACTTCTTCAGAGCTTGAAAGCATTCTCTTGATAGCCTTGTCCACCTAATCTTTGTTCGATTTACCTTTTTTGTCAAAATCCAGTGAGTGGTGCTGCAATTGCTGCAAAGTTAGGAATGAACTTCCGGTAATAACCAGTAAGTCCTATCAGAGCTTTTACTTACTTCTTCGTCTCTGGTCTGTACAGTCAGAAGAATCTTATCTAGATTGTGTGAATTGAGGTATTAACTGACCTTCCCCAACTGTGTGACCTAGGAATTCCAAATGTGTATATCCTATCTTTACTCTTAGAAGGGCGTGCTGTCAAATGATGCTGCCTTGAAGGATGATCAAATACCATTCTTGAGACTACTTCTGTGGTTCTCCCAGTCCTCTGTACCCTCCAAGATGTCATCAATATAATTATCAACATTCGGAATACTTTTTAGGACTTTTCTCCTCAACCGGGAAAAAACTGCTGAGATGATTCACAACCCCAAAATGGCATAACCTCTTCCATTGATACAGCAAACTCCATCAGGGGTAATAAAGGCAGTATATTCTTTTTGCTCCTTTCCTCCATGCAGAACTTGCCAGCAAGCCTTGCTAATGTCAATTTTGGTCAGGTGTGCATTTGCATTTAATAATAATAATAATAATAAATGCATATTTATAATGCGCCCTTCCACACCCTGGCAAGGCATGCTCAAAGCGCCACAGAATATTTACACTGGAGTATTTACAGATGAAGTTATACATAGTATACTGAGAAAGGTGGGTTTTAACATCTGCTTAAAAATGTCAATTGTGCTTGCAGCTTGCCCCAAGGGCACATGGGAGAGAGTTCCAGAGCCACAGCGCGGAGTAAAGAGAACCATCGTGTCTCTCAAGGATTTCAGTTTGTAGGATGGGATGACCAGACTGTTTACTCAACTTGCTGAATACAGCTTCTACGCCACGGAATAGGTTCCGGATCAAATACTGATATCTCGATTCAATTTCCTGAAATCTGCACAAAAACGGTAGAGTCTCGCCAGGCTTCTTAATCAGGACTACTGAGGCAGCATAAGGTGAATTTGATGGTTCTATCACATCCATCCCCTAACATGGACTCTACCTCTCTAGCAACTACCTCCCCGCATATGATGGGGCAAAGGATAGGGCTTGGAACTGATTGGTTCAGTAGAGTTTTAACTTAATTTTAATTCTAGCAGAGTCTGTCCTACCAGGTAGATCTGTAGAGCACATCTTGATATTCGCAAACCAACTCACTTCACTTCCTGTTTCTGCTCTGGTGTCAAGTCTGGGAAATGTCCACGTCCAAGTAAGTTTTCTTAGCACAAAGAGGGATCGTCATGATATCCAACTGGTCTCAAACTGGGCTAACAACTCATCCATTAGCTTCCTGAACATCAATTAACCCTGCTCCTACATGCTGTGTTAAAGAGGACATTCTTACATCACACTCACTAACTTCTGCTCCTACATGCTGTAAGCTGAGTGATACTTACATCACATCCAACTAACCCTGCTCCTACATACTGTAAGTAGCTAGTGATACCTACATCACATCAATTAACCCTGCTCCTACATGCTGTAAGCTAGTGATACTTACATCACATCAATTAACCCTGCTCCTACATAATACTGTAAATAGTGATACTTTTACATCACATCAATTAACCCTGCTCCTACATACTGTAAGCTGAGTGATACTTTACATCACATCAATTAACCCTGCTCCTACATTGCTTGTAAGCTAGTGATACTTTACATCATCATCACTAACCCTGCTCCTACATACTGTAAGCTAGTGATACCTCTTACATCACATCAATTAACCCTGCTCCTATGGCTACTGTAAGTTTCAGATACTTACATCACATCAATTAACCCTACTTACCATACTGTAAGCTAGTGATACTTACATCACATCAACTAACTCCTGCTCTACATTACTGTAAGCTAAAGATACTTTTCTACATCACATCCAATTAACCCTTGCTCTACATGCTGTAAGCTAGTGATACTTACATCACATCAATTAACCCTCTCTGCTACCTGCTGGCCGCAAGTGATACTTACATCACATCAATTAACCCTGCTCCTACTACATACTGTAAGCTACAGTGATACTCTTACATCACATCCAATTAACCCCTGCTCCTACATACTTTGTAGGTTAGTGATACTTACATCATCAATTAACCCTGCTCCTACATACTGTAAGCTAGTGATACTTACATCACATCAATTAACCCTGCTCCTACATACTGTTAAGGCTAGTGATACTTACATCACATCAATTAACCTCCTGCTATATACATACTGTACGGCCAGTGATACTCTTACATCACATCCACTAACCCTGCTCCTACATACTGTAAGCTAGTGATACCTACATCACATCAATTAACCCTGCTCCTACATACTGTACGCTAGTGATACTTACATCACATCAATTAACCCTGCTCCTACATACTGTAAGCTAGTGATACTTACATCACATCAATTAACCCACCATTCTACATACTGTAAGCTAAGTGATACTTACATCACAACAACCAACCCTGCTCCTCCATATACTGCAAGCTAGTGATACTTACATCACATCA
Source organism: Haliotis rubra (assembly GCF_003918875.1). NCBI lineage: Eukaryota > Metazoa > Mollusca > Gastropoda > Lepetellida > Haliotidae > Haliotis > Haliotis rubra. Next base: position 5,125 of record NW_025765960.1, read on the forward strand.
ATTAACCCTGCTCCTACATACTGTAAGCTATTGATACTTACATCACATCAATTAACCCTGCTCCTACATAATACTGTAAGCTAGTGATGTACAAACATCACAACATTGTGTTCACAGCTATTTCCCTGTCAACATACTTCTCAATAAGTTTGCATGGTAAGTTTTCAACTTATTCCCGACTCTCACTCGATAATTGCCAATGCCAAACCGTTCTCAATGGTGTAAGGACCTTTCCACTGTAGTAATAACTTGTTCTGATTGGTTGGCAATAATACCAATATACCTTGTCTCCTGGGGACCATCTTTCTATACTTCGACTTGGCATTGTAATATTTCTGATATTACCTTCCAGAAGCTTTCTTTAGTTCCTGTGTGCTAAGCGCATTGTATCTTCAATCCTTGTTTTGAAGATCTACTACATATTCATAAGTAGTCCTGACCTCATCATTTTCAATGTCCTTAGTCCACAGTTCACAAAATTTGTACTTGACCCCTAATCTTCCTGCCATACAATACCAAGTCAAAGGTGCAAAACCAGAGACTTTCTTGTGGTACCGCCCTATAAGCAAATAAAAGTGCAGGTATATATCTATCCCAATCTTGAGGCCGTTTCAGCACTTAACCTTTTTCAACATGGTTTTCAAAGTACCGCTGGAATCGCTCAACCAAGCCATTACGCATGGGGTGATATGGTGTAGTGGTCAACTGTTTCAATGACCAACAACCTGCTAACTTCCTTCATTACTGCAGAAGTAAATTGTAAAACCCATGTCTGTCAATACTTTGGGACACCAACTCTACAAAATATTCTCCAGCAATGCTTCTGCCACCTACTCGGTCTCAATTTGTGCAATGCTACTGCTTCCAGGATATCTAGCTGTATAATCTACAACTGTTAAGATATACCTATTGGGCTCTATCTGTAACAGGGTATATCGTGGGCCAATCAGATCAATGCTATTCTCTTCAAAGGTGTCTCAATCAACGGCTTGGTACCTAACGGGATTTTACTGACCTTCCCCTTGGAAGTAGTACGCTGACAAATATCACAGGATATGCAATTCCGTCTAACATCTCCCTGTACACAGGCCAATAAAACTGTGAAGTCACTCTATTCAATGTCTTCTTGCTACCCATATGACCACCGATCAATGCCTCATGAGACACTCTCAAAACATCCTTTCTCAAACTTATGGGTACAACTGCTTGTACAACTGGCTTTTACTGTTATTGACTTTATAGCAGAAACATGCCTCCTGTACAACAAACCATGATCAATGAAGTAACCAGACGTACCATGGAGTCGTGTTTCTGACCTTGTTCTGCCATTTTCTTCTCACTTTATTCAAACTCTCATCCTGCCTCTGCATTTCCACAAAACTCATTTCTACTCAAGGAAACACCAACTGACTCCATAGTTTTCATGGGGATTTTACCTTCCTCTCACTCTTTCTGACCTCTAGTTTTCTACTGCTAGCACTGTTTCTGTGGTTTCTGGAAAGGATTTATCAGGGGCTCTTAACTCCAGTGGAATATACCCAAGATCAAATCTACACACACAAAGGAGTCTCCGGACAAGCTGCTTTAACAGTACCTCTGTAGAGCTGAGTATCAATAGTAATCCAAGCTAAATTTTGAATTACAACTGCTCTACTATCTGCCATTACACATGTTCTGAGTATCTGAAGTGAAATGCTGTTCATCAACTAAAGATTTCCTCACAATAACCCCATGCAACCTCATCTCGTAATACCTGCACAGCATGATCAAAACTACTTTACCTGGACAAATAGGCATTGTTCCACACATCTACACATGTCCTGTAGTTACCTCCCCTCATTAATATCATCAGTGATGATTTTATCCTTCTACATGTGCGTCCACCTGAGCTTCATTTATATCAGACCATCCTGTACCATATCAACAGACTCCTCTTGGTAAATACTAGCAAACCTTCATGCCTTTTGTATGAGATGCTTAGAACATCGAGGAGGCTATGTGACCCACCTCCCCAATAAGCATAACATTTCCTCTGATTTTATAGTGGAAACAAACTTAGTAGGTTCTCTTTGTCATCTATGTTCTTGACTTTTCTACTGTCCTCTATAACCTTTCTCTTTAATTCTGTCTTGGTGAACATATTTGTTACTCTTTTGCTATACAAAGGATTCTGGAGACTTACCATTAAATCCCTTCCTGTGCCTCGTGCTTCAACAAATTGTTCAGCAAGTTTAGCCATTTCCATAGCTGTCTTAGGCGTCCTCTCCCTCAAAACATGCTCAAATCTCTCCCCTGTACTATTGAGAATCTGTTCTCTCAGTAGGGAGATCTCTCTCACCCCGTCATATAAGTTTTCGAAAGTGCCACTTAACTCTATCCACCTGGTGAAATAATTCTCGATTCTCACTACAAACTGAGAAAAGTCTCACCTGTTTCAATGTTAGCTGTCCTGAAACGTTGATGGAATCCATCCTCAGTCATAATCATACCTCTTTCAAAAGAGCAGTCTTCACTTCCTCATATTTTCTCCGCATCATTTTGATCTAAACCGAGAATAAACTTCTAACTTCTACCTTTCAAGGGTACTCAGATAAGCTGCCCACTGTGACTCTGGCCATGCTTGTGTCTTAGCTATTCTGAACCTTTGCAAATAGGCATCAATGTTATCTTTCTGATCTCTCTTCAAAAGGGGCATTTAGGCATTTTAGGCTTACCTGGGAGGAAGGGGTACTGTTCTCTCTGAGCCTCACTCATACTATTTTTTTCTTTAGTTTCCCAATTCTACTCCACTTTCGCAATCACTTCTAACTGGGCTTTCTTTCTCTAACTCCACATGTAACCTCACCTTCTCTTCTCTGCTTCTATGCTAGCCTTCTCTTTCTCTCTGCTTCTATCCTAGCCTTCTCTACCTCCATTCTCTCCTTTCTTTCTCTCTCTCCAGCTTAGCCTTCTCCAACTCTTGCTCAAACTTTTAGCTTCCCTTACATCGCTCTCCTCTCTTTCTTCTTTGCCTGCTCTTTTTAGCTAGCTGTATGTCAATCTTTTCTTTCACAAACAACTGTAAATCCTTTCCCAGATAACCTAAACTTTCACCAAAATTCTAAATTTTCTGTAAAACCATGGTGACAAACCAACCAGCAATCACAAGTAAAAACAAACTCCCAATTAAAAAATCTGACTTCCTATGTACCAACTTTTTACACTTCCTTATAGTTAGATAAGCAACAACTGCACACTTCCTCCCTGCTGAGTTAACACATTAGGGCTCGTACACCTTTTAGAGCATACCGACGGCCAAAACATGGTTAAAGGCTGAGAAAGGCTTAATAGGTCTAAAAGTCCACTATACTATCACCTAACGGTCAAAACAATTTTACTCAGATGTGACGGAAATTGTACATCCCACCCGCTGCCACCAAAATGTCATCTGCATACCAGAGTAAACACAAAACCAGATTTAAAAGTTAAAATAATTTATTAACTAAATTTACCCTATTTCCAATAGTTAATATAGGTTTGCATCACAACTTCATTCTCGCATTACCAAACACCTGCACTCTTTCCCCTATTAACACCCAAACAAGCACATCATACCTCACCATTCACATATACTCACATACACTCACATCAATACTCAAAATATCCCACACAACACCACAATTGTCTTTTTAAAGAAACGCTCAACAATTCATATATGATTATGTCATGTACATGGAAGATGGAATAGGCACAAATCAGTTGCATGCTATATAAATCACTGACGATGTTATTGTCACCACACGTGGGGTTTCCAGACAGTTCAGGTCTTTGGTGGTAGGTTAGGGTCCTTTCCCTGCATGTGTAAGTCTCTACACACTTTGGGCATGTCCATATGATGCCTGTTGATCAGTTGGTCCAGCCTTACTGACGGGGCACGTCACTCTCCCCAGATACACAGATGTTAGTTCACATCCATGGGCGGCATGTCAGGGTCGATCCCTAACGATCGGCGGGACAGCCTTGCGGGGTGTAACACCTACCCCGGACACTGGATACAAAAAGCACACCATGTACTTGGTGACTTTACATGTACACTATCTATATTTCTATATATATACATATATATAGATCACATACACAGGATATGTTTACAGGGCTGTTTTACAGTCACTTAATACACAACACTACCACTATACATTACACGTGACCTGCTGAATGAATATCATCATTACGCCAGTATACTAACTTAGAGACATTCTCAAAATGTCACATACCGATCACAATTCCATCATATTACTAACCACAGCAATAATATTACCTATATTTCACCTCGCAGTTATAGTTACATGCTTTAAGGTGAAATACCAATAATTGTACTATATATATATATACAATTCATAGTCATATTCTGACTGAAACATAACATAACATTATCATACTCACACCAGTTGAATATTCAGGAAAACCAGCCAACCTGACACCTGACGCGCACATACACTTTCCAACTGGCTGCCAACTCACAACTTTCAAATCAGTCCTTATATACCCCCCAAGCTACTTGATTAACCCCAAGCTTACTACCCAGATACATACAATGGCTCTCATACTGCACACCCCAACACTCGCTCAACGCTTACATCACTGCTCCAGCTAGCCTCTTTTCACTCCCAATTTCTCACACCCCAGACAAAGAATAAAACATATTACACTAATTGAGATCTTGACAATACCTCCCCCCTCAGATAACTGTTTACGAAACAGTTATAACACTCAAAAGATCACATGAACTATGTACAGGTGCCTGACTCTAAATCTTAGAGAATACATTTGTGAATATAATTCACAAGACAAAAACCGGTTATGGTGGACATCGACTCAGCAAATCAGCACCAACATTCTCAGAACCTTTCACCGCACGTATCAGGAATCGGTAAGGCTGCAATGCTAAGGCCCACCTCATGACTCGCCCGTTTGTCAACTTTGCTTTGCTCATCCATACAAGAGGCTGGTGATCAGTTTCTAACACAAACTCTCTCTCGTATAGATATCTCGTCAACTTTTGTACTGCCCACACTATTGCCAAACACTCTTTCTCAATAGTGGAGTATGCTTTCTCTCTTTTCAGTAGCTTTCTACTCACAAACATTACGGGGAATTTCTCATTTTCATGCTCCTGCAATAATATTCCACCTATCCCTACATCAGAAAGCATCAGTGCGAACTAAGAATGGTTTGTGTAAATCTGGAAGCCGTAAAATCGGAAAAAGATGACAAATACTTCTTCAGAGCTTGGAAAGCATTCTCTTGACATTCTGTCCATTCCACCTTGTTCGATTTACCTTTTTTTGTCAAATCAGTGAGTGGTGCTGCAATTGCCGCAAAGTTAGGAATGAACTTCCGGTAATAACCAGTAAGTCCTATCAGAGCTCTTACTTGTTTCTTCGTCTCTGGTCTGGCCAGATTCAGAATCTTATCTAGATTGTGTGAATTGAGGGCTAACTGACCTTCCCCAACTGTGTGACCTAGGAATTCCAAATGTGTATATCCTATCTTTACCTTAGAAGGGCGTGCTGTCAAATGATGCTGCCTGAGATGATCAAATACCATTCTGAGACTACTTCTGTGGTTCTCCCAGTCCTCTGTACCCTCCAAGATGTCATCAATATAATTATCAACATTCGGAATATCTTTTAGGACTTTTCTCCTCAACCAGGAAAAAACTGCCGGAGCGTTCACAACCCCAAATGGCATAACCTTCCATTGATACAACCCATCAGGGGTAATAAAGGCAGTATATTCTTTGCTCCTTTCCTCCATGGGAACTTGCCAGCAAGCCTTGCTAATGTCAATTTTGGTCAGGTATTTGCATTTACTCAACTTGCTGAATACAGCTTCAGCCAATGGAATAGGTTCCGGATCAAATACTGATATCTGATTCAATTTCCTGAAATCTGTACAAAAACGGTAAGTCTCGTCAGGTTTCTTAATCAGGACTACTGGAGCAGCATAAGGTGAATTTGATGGTTCTATCACATCCATCCTTAACATGGACTCTACCTCTCTAGCAACTACCTCCCGCATATGATGGGGCAAAGGATAGGGCTTGGAACTGATTGGTTCAGTAGAGGTTAATTTAATTTTGTACTCTATAGAGTCTGTCCTACCAGGTAGATCTGTGAGCACATCTTGATATTCAGAAACTAACTCACTCACTTCCTGTTTCTGCTCTGGTGTCAAGTCTGGGGAAATGTCCACATCCAAGTAAGTTTCCTTAGCACAAAGAGGGATCGTCATGACATCCAACTTGTCTGAACCTGGGCTAACCTCATCCATTGCTTCTTGAACATCAATTAACCCTGCTCCTACATGCTGTAAGCTAGTGATACTTACATCACATCAATTAACCCTGCTCCTACATGCTGTAAGCTAGTGATACTTACATCACATCAATTAACCCTGCTCCTACATGCTGTAAGCTAGTGATACTTACATCACATCAATTAACCCTGCTCCTACATGCTGTAAGCTAGTGATACTTACATCACATCAATTAACCCTGCTCCTACATACTGTAAGCTAGTGATACTTACATCACATCAATTAACCCTGCTCCTACATACTGTAAGCTAGTGATACTTTTCACATCACATCAATTAACCCTGCTCCTACATGCTGTAAGCTAGTGATACTTACATCACATCAATTAACCCTGCTCCTACATACTGTAAGCTAGTGATACTTACATCACATCAATTAACCCTGCTCCTACATGCTGTAAGCTAGTGATACTTACATCACATCAATTAACCCTGCTCCTACATACTGTAAGCTAGTGATACTTACATCACATCAATTAACCCTGCTCCTACATACTGTAAGCTAGTGATACTTACATCACATCAATTAACCCTGCTCCTACATACTGTAAGCTAGTGATACTTACATCACATCAATTAACCCTGCTCCTACATACTGTACGCTAGTGATACTTACATCACATCAATTAACCCTGCTCCTACATACTGTAAGCTAGTGATACTTACATCACATCAATTAACCCTGCTCCTACATACTGTTAGCTAGTGATACTTACATCACATCAATTAACCCTGCTCCTACATACTGCAAGCTAGTAATACTACATCACATCAATTAACCCTGCTCCTACATACTGTAAGCTAGTGATACTTACATCACATCAATTAACCCTGCTCCTACATATTGTAAGCTAGTGATGCTTACATCACACAACATTGCGTTCACAGCTATTTCCCTGTCAACATACTTCTTCAATAAGTTTGCATGGTAAGTTTTCAACTTATTCCCGACTCTCACTCGATAATTGCCAATGCCAAACCGTTCCTCAATGGTGTAAGGACCTTTCCACTGTAGTAATAACTTGTTCTGATTGGTTGGCAATAATACCAATACCTTGTCTCCTGGGACCATCTTTCTATACTTCGACTTGGCATTGTAATATTTCTGATACCTTCCAGAAGCTTTCTTTAGTTCCTGGTGTGCTAAGCGCATTGTATCTTCAATCCTGTTTTGAAGATCTACTACATATTCATAAGTAGTCCTGACCTCATCATTTTCAATGTCCTTAGTCCACAGTTCACGTAAAATTTGTACTGGACCCCTAATCTTCCTGCCATACAATAAGTCAAAAGGTGCAAAACCGAGACTTTCTTGTGGTACCGCCCTATAAGCAAATAAAAGTGCAGGTATATATCTATCCCAATCTTGAGGCCGTTCAGCACTTAACCTTTTCAACATGGTTTTCAAAGTACCGTTGAATCGCTCAACCAAGCCATTACGCATGGGGTGATATGGTGTAGTGGTCAACTGTTTCAATGACAACAACCTGCTAACTTCCTTCATTACTGCAGAAGTAAATTGGGAACCCATGTCTGTCAATATTTCCTTTGGGACACCAACTCTACAAAATATCTCCAGCAATGCTTCTGCCACCTACTCGGTCTCAATTCTAGGCAATGCTACTGCTTCAGGATATCTAGTTGCATAATCTACAACTGTTAAGATATACCTATTGCCTCTATCTGTAACAGGGTATATCGGGCCAATCAGATCAATGCTATTCTCTCAAAAGGTGTCTCAATCAACGGCTTGGTACCTAACGGGATTTTACTGACCTTCCCCTTGGAAGTAGTACGCTGACAAATATCACAGGATATGCAATTCCGTCTAACATCTCCCTGTACACCAGGCCAATAAAACTGTGAAGTCACTCTATCCAATGTCTTCTTGCTACCCATATGACCACCGATCAATGCCTCATGAGACACTCTCAAAACATCCTTTCTCAAACTTATGGGTACAACTGCTTGTACAACTGGTTTACTGTTATTGACTTTAGCAGAAACATGCCTCCTGTACAACAAACCATGATCAATGAAGTAACCAGACGTACCATGAGTCGTGTTTCTGACCTTGTTCTCTTCTGCCATTTTCCTCACTTTATTCAAACTCTCATCCTGCCTCTGCATTTCCACAAACTCATTTCTACTCAAGGAAACACCAACTGAAACTATAGTTTTCATGGGGATTTTACCTTCCTCTCTCACTCTTTTCTGACCTCTAGTTTCTACTGCTAGCACTGTTTCTGTGGTTTCTGGAAAGGGATTATCAGGGGCTCTAACTCCAGGAATATTACCCAAGATCAAATCACACAAAGGAGTCTCCGGACAAGCTGCTTTAACAGTACCTCTGTAGAAGGGAGTATCAATAGTAATCCAAGCTACCGGAATTACAACTGCTCTACTATCTGCCATTACACATGTCTGAGTATCTGAAGTGAAATGCTGTTCATCAACTAAAGATTTCCTCACAATAACCCCGCTACAACCGGTATCTCGTAATACCTGCACAGCATGATCAAACACTTTACCTTGACAAATAGGCATTGTTCCACACATTCCACACATTGTCCCTGAAGTTACCTCCCCCTCATTATCATCTGTGATGATTTTATCCTTCTCTACATGTGCGTCCACCTGAGCTTCAGTTATCAGACCATCCTGTACCATATCAACAGACTCCTCTCGGTAAATACTAGCAACCTTCATACCTTTTGTATGATGCTTAGAACATCGAGAGGCTATGTGACCCACCTCCCCACAAGCATAACATTTCCTCTGATTTATAGAAACAAACTTAGTAGGTTCTCTTTTGTCATCTATGTTCTTGACTTTTCTACTGTCCTCATAACCTTTCTCTTTAATTCTGTCTTGGTGAACATATTTGTTACTCTTGCTATACAAAGGATTCTGGAACTTACTAAATCCTGTGCCTCGTGCTTCAACAAATTGTTCAGCAAGTTTAGCCATTTCCATAGCTGTCTTAGGCGTCCTCTCCCTCAGAAACATGCTCAAATCTCTCCCTGTACTATTGAGAATCTGTTCCCTCAGTAGGAGATCTCTCACCCCGTCATATGTTTTCTCAGTGCCACTTAACTCTATCCACCTGGTGAAATAATTCTCGATTCTCACTACAAACTGAGAAAAGTCTCACCTGTTTCAATGTTAGCTGTCCTGAAACGTTGATGGAATCCATCCTCAGTCATGTCATACCTCTTCAAAAGAGCAGTCTTCACTTCCTCATATTTCTCCGCATCATTTTGATCTAACCGAGAATAAACTTCTAACGCCTTACCTTTCAATAGTGTACTCAGATAAGCTGCCCACTGTGACTCTGGCCATGCTTGTGTCTTAGCTATTCGAACCTTTGCAAATAGGCATCAATGTTATCTTTCTGATCTTCAAAAGGGGCATTTTAGGCATTTTAGGCTTACCTGGGAGAGAAGGGGTACTGTTCTCTGGAGCCTCACTCATACTATTTTCTTTCTTTAGTTTCTCCAATTCTACTCTTTCAGTCATTTCTAACTGGGCTTTTTCTTTCTCTAACTCCACATGTAACCTCACCTTCTCTTTCTCTGCTTCTATGCTAGCCTTCTCTTTCTCTGCTTCTATCCTAGCCTTCTCTACCTCCATTCTCTCCTTTTCTTTCTCTCTCTCCAGCTTAGCCTTCTCCAACTCTTGCTCAAACTTTTTAGCTTCCCTTACATTCGCTCTCTCCTCTCTTTCTCTTTCCGCCTGCTCTTTAGCTAGCTGTATGTCAATCTTTTCTTTCACAAACAACTGTAAATCCTTTCCCGTATAACCCAAACTTTCACCAAAATCTGCAATTTTCTGTAAATCCATGGTGACAAACCAACCAGCAATCACAAGTAAAAACAAAACTCCCACTAAAATCTGACTTCCCATGTACCAATCCTTTACACTTCCTTATAAAGGATACACAACTGCACACTTCCCTGCTGAGTTAACACAGGGGCTCGTACACCTTAGAGCATACCGACGGCCAAAACATGGTTAAAGGCTGAGAAAGGCTTAATAGGTCTAAAGTCCACCATACTATCACCTACGGTCAAAACAATTTTTACTCCAGATGTGACGGAAAATTTTACATCCCACCGCTGCCACCAAAAATGTCACATACTAGAGTAAACACAAAACCAGATTTAAAAGTTAAAATAATTTATTAACTAAATTTACCCTATTTCCAATAGTTAATATAGGCTTGCATCACAACTTCATTCTCGCATTACCAAACACCCTCACACTCTTTCCCCTACACACCCAAACAAGCACATCATACCTCACCATTCACATATACTCACATACACTCACATCAATACTCAAAATATCACAACACCACAATTGTCTTTTTAAAGAAACGCTCAACAATTCATATGATTATGTCATGTACATGGAAGATGGAATAGGCACAAATCAGTTGCATGCTATATAAATCACTGACGATGTTATTGTCACCACATGTGGGGTTTCCAGACAGTTCAGGTCTTTGGTGGTAGGTTAGGGGTCCTTCCCCTGCATGTAAGTCTCTACACACTTTGGCGGCATGTCCATATGATTCCTGTTGATCAGTTGGTCCAGCCTTACTGACGGGGCACGTCACTCTCCCCCAGATACACAGATGTTAGTTCACATCCATGGGCGGCATGTCAGGGTCGATCCCTAACGATCGGCGGGACAGCCTTACAGGGTGTAACACCTACCCCGGACACTGGATACAAAAAAGCACACCATGTACTTGGTGACTTTACATGTACACTATCTATATTTCTATATATATACATATATATAGATCACATACACAGGATATGTTTACAGGGCTGTTTTACAGTCACTTAATACACAACACTACCACTATACATTACACGTGACCTGCTGAATGAATATCATCATTACGCCAGTATACTAACTTAGAGACATTCTCAAAATGTCACATACTGATCACAATTCACTCATATTACTAACCACAGCAATAATATTACCTATATTTCACCTAAGTTATAGTTACATGCTTTAAGGTGAAATACCAATAATTTTACTATATATATATATATACAATTCATAGTCATATTCTGACTGAAACATAACATAACATTATCATACTCACACCAGTTGAATATTCAGGAAAACCAGCCAACCTGACACCTGACGCGCACATACACTTTCCAACTGGCTGCCAACTCACAACTTTCAAATCAGTCCTTATATACCCCCCAAGCTACTTGATTAACCCCAAGCTTACTACCCAGATACATACAATGGCTCTCATACTGCACACCCCAACACTCGCTCAACGCTTACATCACTGCTCCAGCTAGCCTCTTTTCACTCCCAATTTCTCACACCCCAGACAAAGAATAAAACATATTACACTAATTGTGATCTTGACACTACTTGGGTTGTCAGTCAAGACGCGATGAGGTAATTTTACGACGATGTCATATTGGCCACAGCCGACTTACTCATGACTATCTGCTGAAAACGGATGGGGATGGACCCCCCATGTGTGTCTCTTGCGATGGGGTTTTCACATTCAAGCATATTCTGCTTGAATGCGTGGACTTATCGTCTGCAAGGGACTCACATTATGATGCAACAAACCTAAAAGATCTGTTCTCCCGCGTGAGCGCTCATCTGATAGTGAACTACCTGAGGGAAGTTGAACTGTATCATAAATTGTAACTGTGAAATGTAACTATCATAAATTGTAACTGTGAAATGTCACTAACAAATTGCCTGTCTTTAAATTTGATGCTATTACTTTTTCTGCTTTTAAATGACAATGTAATGAATATATGTTTTTGAAATAAAACTCATACCGAGTATGTACTTACAATGTTTATCAATGCAAACTTGTTCTCGTCACTATATGGCTGGAATAATGCCGATGTGACGCAAAACCCAACTCAACTCAACTCAACTCTGTCTTCGCCACCCTAGCAGATGGTGAAACCACAGGTCGATCTTACCCTCACAAAACTCAAAACGTCAGAAACAAATCCTTTGGTGTTCCAACAGGAATAGAACCAGTTACGTTCCAAGTGCAACACAGTTGCAAGTGCTACAGTCATTGGATCCAAGACTGTCGCCTCTAGAATTACCGACAACAGTTCTATTTTTACTGCTGAGGCCAAAGTTATCTTCAAAGCTTGACCGATATTGAACAACAGAACCATTCCAATAACTTGAGGGGGTCACATGAGATTATAAGCTCAAGCAGTTAACCTAAATCATGTTTTGTTTCATTTTGCAATAGTTCCAGCCAACACGTCTATATTGAAGTTGAAATTGAATCTGAATATATCACTGACATGCAGTAACAATAATTATTTACTGCACTGAAGACATTTGAAGTGCATTTGGTTGAAGCAAACAACCCTGACCATGAAAATCATTTTATACTATTACCTAGGGCTGGGACGGGCCCACTATTACCCCACCCTACCCGGATACCCAGTATGTTCATGCCTGACATCAAATTTGTAAGAAATGGTAATATATTCCTCAGCTCGGAGGCTAAAATGTTAATTTTTTCAATATCTTAACCATGTATAATATTCAAAACAAATGACTAAATGTCTAAATCTACAAAGACAATACAACCTTTTAAAGTTTTTGAAAGGCATTTAGAAGTTGGACGAACATGAATACATGACACCTTTTAATCATGAAAGAATAACATATTACAATCTATTAGTCACATAATCACAACGGGTCCAGGTATTGAGACGGGTACCCGGGTCCAACTCATTACCCACCCATCCCAGGTGTCCGGGTTACCCGTCACAGCCCTACTATTACCTTTATCATTATGTTCGCAAAACTGTGACGCAATACTTCAATTAAACATTCCATATTAAGACTCTATTTCATTTTCTTTATTTGTTAACCATCGGCATACAGCCATTACATAATGGGAACGGGGAGCGTGAAAGTATGGTGTAACAGCAACTAAGAAAATGATGTCGTAGACAGAGGGCTATACTCATAAAAATGTAAGGGACCTCATTTTGATTTACGATTGAAAAATACGTTGACATAATTTTATAATTTACTTTAAATTGTAAATATATTTATAACTTGATTTAGTCACGATATGGCTGAAATACTGCCGATGTGACTTAAAATCTTAACTCACTCACTCCTCGTAAGGGATAGCTAACGGGATGAGGCTCGCTGACTTGATTGATCCATGCCATCGTAAATAAACTGCGTACACTGATGCTCATGATGTCAATCACTGGGGTGTCTGTTCCAAACTTGGCCGCGGTCACATAGCTGAGGCATAGCTGAATGTTAGACAACAACGTAGCAAGGTCGGCCAAACATCAGTCATACTACATGGCATGACACATCAGGGCTACAGATAAGGGGCGTACAGGCGTAATGTACGCCTCAAAATCAATTAAGTACGACATAATATAAGATTTCAAGCGTATCGTGTACGCACATAAATACCTTTGTACGTCTAACATTTAATTTCCGTGCATATCGTGCAAATGGAAATCTATTTCGGATAAATACTTGTGAAGTTTCTTTTGCGAAACACGATTTGACACATGAGGAAACCCCGACAGTAGGAATCCCTTGCGTTGCCATGCAACGATATGCGTCACTATTTTTCGATTGGCTAAAAAACTACACTGTTCCTATTTATATTCAGTCGGACCTGACATTTCGCGCATCACACGGTCGCTCAGTTATTTCTCACGCGTCTTCAAATACAAATACATGGTTGGAAATAGTGATCGATGAATCTTCCAGACAAACCACATCACAAACTCGCTCACACAAAAACATGTCAGTACTCCTTCACAATTCTCAGTACACCTCCACTGGCAATATGATGTGTAAGTACACTCAAACCCCTAAAAGTTATCTGGAGCCCTGACACATTACTTATTGACGTTCGTTCGACCAGACAACAGCCTCACGCAATCCGAGCATTCATTTGACTGAATCACATCCTTATTGTTATTTCAAGAACTGGATGGTGATTTATTACAGTAAGAGGACAAAAAACCTATATATTGGCTAACCAACTGACCTAAAGAATAGCGGGAACGTACATTAGCAGTCATAATGAGAATTGCATCGAGCATTGTTTTCGTCGCCAATGCATGAAAGTTTCCTCCACATGTCTACAATAGAACATTAAGAATGTTGTACCTTTGATTGAACGTGTGCGCGTGTCTGATATTCCGCTCCTGTGTATTTTGTGTAAGACATTTACAGTCCCATTCTCTTCCCACAGAGGTTACTCCTGTCATATCTTCCTACGTAACCTCTGTTCTAATACGGCCCTTTCATGGTGTGAGCGTTCAAGACTCGTGATTGGAGGTAATCAGATTTAGTTGTGCAATCAGCGACGTTGTTTCAAAAGTGATCATTCGCAAGGCCTCGGTAATTTCCGTATACTTCGAGAAAACTAAACCTCTTCCCCTGCGCGATGCGCAAACGTTTCTTCTTGACAGAACTCTGTCATGTTATGGTGGATCAGTGGCGTCTCCATCGCCCTCGTTGACAACGGACAAGCTAGCCATTAAACGTCTTGTGTGTAACATCAACACAAGTCCCCGGCAGATGGGGGATATTTGTGGCCTCACATTTGCTTGTGTTAGTCAAGTTGAATCTAAGTCGATGTAACACGTGTTCTGATTGGATAGAAAGAAGGGAGATAATTCGTGTTGCGATCTTTTGCCGCTAGGGGATTGTACGAGAACCGGGAAATGTGGCCGTATTAGAACAGAGGTTACGTAGGAAGATATGACAGGAGTAACCTCTGTGAGGAAGAGAATGTTACAGTCCCTGTTTGACAATATAAACGACAAAACACCTTTCCATATCGGTGAGATGCCTGCTAAAACTCAGTCGATTGTACAATTGTGAATATATAACGGGAATGTTTTTTTAACGCTTCATTCAGTAGTATTACAACTGAAAGACGCTGTCTGTACACAATCGAGTCTGGACCAAACGGTCCAGTGATTAACATTATGGGATGAGGACAGATCACGTGCATATGAACCATAATCAAATAGTGATGATACGAGGTGTTCGCAGTCGGAGTCATCTGTCATAAACATGTCCAAAGTCTATTCAATTGTTCACATCAAAAAGAATCGGGAACGTCCGATACAAGTCAAAATTAGGAATTGCATCAGACATAATTCTAGTTACTGAGGCATCACATTCTGAAATGTCCTGTACACGTTGCTTAGACACTGACTGATGTAACCTTTGCCAAACATCTTCTGAGCAAGAGTTGTAGGGAATCTTGGTTGAAAGAGCATGTTCAATTGTACCTCAAAAGTTGTGAACTGAAAACACCAAAGTGAGTGAGTGAGTGAGTTAATATTTAACGTCACATCGGCAATATTTCAGCCATATCGTGACGAGAACATTTGACATTTAAATAGAATAGATATACAGATATTATAAAAAACCTGCCGACGAAGGACAGTAAAACAACTAGAATATCACAGATATACATGTAAAGCTAGTAATTAAATCTAAAACATTTTAACTTTAGGGGACAGCACAATATAAAAATCGGCAATAGATCGCCAACAACTGAAGGTAGATCACCATACTAGGGACCATGGGGACTTACATTACTTTTGCTACCTGCATGGACCCTAGCTGGATTTACACCATCCCTTCAGCTGCTGGCGATTGGAAGAAATGTTAGCCAAAATTAAAAGAACAAGAATACTACGTTTAAAAATCCTGGCAAGTTTAAATTGACTTTGAAAGTTTTGGGAGTTACGTACCCCGTCAGGAGGACAATAATTTTACGCTACGTCAACCCCCTTTAAGGGTACAGCCACTAACAATCTCAGTTACTAATAGAAACTACCAACAATATAATATTTAACTATTTACAGATCAGTCCACAAATCTAATTCTTTTAAAAATTCAACTATTAAATGATAATTAACATTATAAAAAAGATCCTTCAATGTCTTGACATTAAAATACTTATCCCTTGTGATGGAATATTCAACACAGTCAAGCAGGACATGCTTGACTGTGATTCTTTCATCACAAGGGATGCAAAACGGAGGATCTTCGCCTTTCAGTAAATATAGGTGAGTATATCTAGTGTGGCCAATGCGACATCGTCGCATAATGACCTCTTCATATCTGGACTGACAACCCAAGTAGGTGTAACCAATGTAGGGTTTTATTGCATGTAATTTATTAATACCTACTTGGGTGTCCCACTTCTTTTTGCATTAGATCGCGGATGTATGTTCTAATGCTGGCTTTATAATCAGAGTATGGGATAAGAAGTGGTGTCACAGATTTGTTGAGGGCTGCCTTAGCAGCAATATCAGCCATCGTGTTCCCAGAAATTCCAACGTGGCTGGGTAACCAACAAAAGACGATGTCGCATTGGCCAGTAGCAAGTTCTTTGTACAATTCAATAATTTCTAATAAAAGTGGATGTTTGCAAGAAAGATTTTTAATAGCCTGAAGGCACTAAAGAGAATCTGAAAAGATGATATATTGTTTATATTTACGGTGTTTATTAATATCTTTAAGAGCTGTTAAGATGGCGTTTGCTTCTGCTGTAAATATAGAGCTGTTATCCGGTATTCTAGAAGATAGTGTTCGGGATCCAACGACAGTGGCACATGCCACTGCGCCACCATCCTTGGACCCATCTGTAAATAAGGATTTGTATGTAGTATATTTATTTCTTAATTGACTAAATTCTTGTTTATACTGTAATTCATTTGTTTCTGATTTTTTAAATGTAGTTAATGTTAGGTCAACTTGTGGCTTAACCAATTGCCAAGGCGGAAAAGAAAGAAAACGGGAAGGAGCTATATGTTCTAGCTCAATGCCAGCAGCAGAAAGAAAAGGTTTCACTCTTATACCAAGAGGCGGAACAAGAGAAGGCTTCTTGTTATACAGATCTTCATATAGTGGATTAAAGACACAGTTATATGCAGGGTTTGACTCACTGGAATAAAGTTTTGTAACATACTGTAAAGTTAATTTTATACGGCGTTGTGTAAGAGATGGCTCATCAGCCTCGACGTAGAGGCTGTCAACAGGTGAAGTTCTAAAGGAACCAAGACATAGTCTTAGACCTTGGTGGTGGACAGAATCTAAAAGTTTGAGATTACTGTTGCAGGCTCCACCATAAACGATGGAGCCATAATCAAGTTTGGAACGTACCAATGATCGATATAATTGTAGGAGGGTAGCTGATCCCCTCCCCACTTAGAATTGGAAACGACTTTCAACAAGTCAAGTGCCTTCAAGCATTTAGTTTTTAGGGACTTGATATGTGGAAGAAACGTTAGATGCGAGTCAAATTTTAAACCCAAGAACTTGGCCTCCTTTACAACTTTGATGGGAGTGCCATAGAGAAACAGTTCCGGGTCTTTATGCGGTTTATATTTTCTACAAAAAAATGTATACAATTAGTTTTGGATTTAGAAAATTTAAAGCCGTTTTCAAGACACCATTTATGTATTTTATTTAAACACAGCTGCATTTGCCGTTCAATAGTATGCATATTCTTACCGCGACAAGAAATATTAAAATCATCCACAAAAAGTGATCCATCAATTGAATCGTTTAAAACCTTGGATAAACTGTTAATCTTGATGCTAAACAGTGTTACAGACAAAATACTGCCTTGCGGGACACCCTGATCCTGATTATAATGGTCAGACAGGGTTGAACCCACTCGGACTTGAAATTGCCTGTTATGTAAAAAGTTGGATATAAAGTGAGGCAAACGGCCTCGTAATCCAAAGTCATGTAAATCTTTTAAAATCCCATGTTTCCATGTTGTGTCGTATGCTTTTTCTAAATCGAAAAAGATCGACACTGCATGTTGTTTATTAATTATGGCATTTTTCACAAAAGATTCTAAGCGCACTAAATGATCGATGGTACTACGTTTTTTTACGGAAACCACATTGTATATTAGTTAGAAGGTTATTGGTTTCCAAGTACCAAACAAGTCGATTATTTATCATGCGTTCCATGGTCTTGCAAACACAGCTAGTTAATGAAATTGGCTTATAATTGGAAGGATCAGTATGATGATGATGTAGCATCGCGCCACAACGAAGGAAATTGTCCAGATGTCCAAATGTCATCAAAAATAGATAGGAGCGTCTCTAAACATGATTCAGGCAAGTGCTTCAGGAGTTGATAATGTATACCATCAGCTCCTGAAGCAGTATCGTGAGCTTGGTCAAGAGCAGTATGAAGCTCATGTATCGAAAAGGTTTCATTGTAGTCTTCCCCATTGTCTGAATTGAAATTAATAGATTTCTTTTCCTGCTGTCTTTGATATTTCTGGAATTCAGGTACATAGTTAGATGAGGAAGAATGTTTCGCCAAAGTTTCTCCAAGTTTATTTGCTATGTCAGATTTATCAGTTAATAATTCATCTCCACTTTTTAGATGCTTAATGCTAGATTTAGAGCCCTTACCTTTTATTTTTCTGAATCATGTTCCACACCTTTGATATTGGCGTGCTTGTGAATTGATGTTTGAGACATAGTTTCGCCAAGATTGGCGTTTATTTTGTTTAAAAAGTACGCCGTGCTTTGGCGTTTAAAATTCTAAATTTGTTTTAAATTGTGGACCATAGGATGGCGACGGAAATAATGTTCAGCTTTTCTTTAGGTGCGAAGCTTGTTTGCATTCAGCGTTAAACCATGGTTTACGTACATGAGGAACTGCAGAGGATTTGGGGATACACTTGTCAGCTATGTGTCTGAGCTCATCTGAAAAACAGTTGATGGCATCAGGGAGATCATGAAAAAGTTCTGGTTTGAGTATGTCAGCACAGAGGGTTTCATATAAAGGCCAGTTAGCCTTCTTAAAGTTCCATCTTGATGATGGAGGAACATCAGATGGATTCACGGGTTTTAGAATTGTTGGGAAATGGTCACTTCCACACAGGTCGTCGTGGACTGACCACTCGAATTCACTCAATAAGTATGAGGTAGTAATCGATAAATCAAGAGCTGAATAAGTTCCTGTGCCAGGATGTAAATATGTGCTAGAACCGTCATTATATATGCATACATCATTATCTGAACAAAAGTCTTCTGATAGTTTACCTTTAGCATTAGTAGTGGTACCACCCCAGAGCGGGTTGTGGCCATTTAAATCTCCCATAATGATACAAGGTTTTGGGAGTTGGTCATATAAATTTTGAAGGTCAGTCTTCCGAAGAGTTGAAGACGGTGAGATATACAAAGAGCATAATGTAAATGCAACGTGTAAAGTGAGTCGCACTGCAACTGCTTGAGGATTAGAAGTAAGTGTAATAAGGCTATGGATAACATTTTGTTTGACTAGGATTGAAGAACCTCCAGTGGCCCTGTCACCTGGAGGTGAGAAATAATGATAAGCATTGAAATGACGTAGGTCAAAAGGATCTGTCTGCTTTAAATAAGTCTCCTGCAGACAAAATGCTGTCGGCATATAATCCTGGACTAATAAATGTAACTCATTGTAATTATGCCGTAGTCCTCTGCAATTCCACTGTACGATGGTGTTGGAATAAACTATCTTTTCGGGGGATTTACTGGGGATCTACCCAGCACTGTTTTGGAGGGCGACAAGCTTCGTGCCCGAGATTGGACGTTTTCGGACACGTCCATATCCACAAGTGATCCGTATTTGTTATAAAGTTTGATTTTATTTTCAGACCCTGTTGGGGCTCTGCCACTTTGCTTTTGTGAAGAATCAGGCTTAGGTTTATTTTTTCCTCTAGGAACTTGTTGTACATTAGACAAAGATTGAGACTTTGTGGGTGGCTGTGATGATGAACTATGCTCAGAAGCTGACCCTGACTGACTTTGTGAATTGCCAGGAAGTGGCTCAGCAGTCTGGGTAGATATTGCAGGTGAGAAAATCTGTGGAGAATCGGTGTTCACCCAAGTCAAGTTGGTTTGGGAACCTGAAGAAGATTTAGAAACTTTAGTGGATGGCTCAGATGGTGTTTTGGCTTTTGAAGCATATGTTTCTTGTGGGTCAGATCTTTGAACAAGTTGTTTTGCTTCAGCAAAACTAATATTTTCAGTAAATTTAATCCGGTTAATTTCCATATGGTGCTTCCAAATTGGACACTCTTTGGAGAAAGAGGAATGGTCTCCTGAACAATTGGCGCATTTCTTGTAATCATTGTCACAATCTTCTGTTGTGTGGGTCTTCTCACCGCAGTGAGCACACACAACAGACAATGTCTGAGTACGTACACCATGACCATACTTTTGCACTTTGAAACATCTCAGTGGATTCGGAATATACGTTTCCACTTTGATGTGACAGTAACCAGCCTTGATTGACTTTGGAGCAGTAGGAGTAGAAAATGAAAACAAGTAAGTGTTGGTTTGTTGGATCTGGTTGTATTTTCGGGTAGTGAAACGTTTGACGAATAACACACCTTGGTCCTTCATCTCAGAGGCAATATCGATTTCCATCATATCAGCAAAAAGTCTATCTCGGTCTCTCACAATGCCCTTGCTGGTGTTAAGTGTTCGGTGGGCAGAGACTGATACTGGAATGCCGACAAATTATTTAGTTGAAAGAAGGTTGTTTGCCTGGTGCCTCTTAGTGCATTCAACAAGTAAAGAACCAGTACGTAAACGTTTAACATTTCTCACATCTCCTGCAATGCCTTGTATGCCTTTAGATACGGCAAAAGGGTTCAGTTTTAATGGAGTATTGTCAGCGGTCTCAATTACAATAAATCGTGGCCAGTAATCAATAGATGTGGACAGTCTTTGGTTGTTAACATCAGGATCAGTAGTATCAAGAGGACGTTTTGATTTTTTTGAGGGGGGGTTCGTAAGCCATGGTAAGGTTATATTGTTTCGTCATCCGAGCTCCCCACCCACCACGGAGTATCACAAGGACAATGCTAAAAGCAGGTGGGTCTCCAGCCTGCAGCACCAAGGATACCCGGATGATATACGCACGCAGAATAATACAAAAGTAATTATTCCACCTGATTGGCCCATGAGCCACCGCCTTCTGGGCATACGACTCTAGGCAAAAAGATGAAAGTTTATATTTGAAATTCTAATTCCTAAAAATTCGCCAAGACTTAAAAAAGAGTATCTTACGATTTTCAAAATTTTGTGCAACATTGCATATTGTAATAAATGCACAGGGCTTGGCGTGACCAGCCGATTGGTTGAACCGGGCCCATTCAACCACCCGTCTAGGTGAAGTTAGGGCCGAAGTGGTGTGTTGGGCAAAGGATCACTGTTCCTGGAGCCAGTGCCCTGAACCACCAGAATCCCTTCCTCCACCGACACAGGGGCGCAACCCACGGCAAACAGGTTGGTGGACCTAATATCCCCCCGGGTCCACAACAGGGGATTGAAGGGCGCTTAGCGTTACCCAGCACCCACCACGAGGAGGTGGCCCTTCATGGGTGCCGAAAACACCAAAGGCTGAAGTTGACGGAATATGGAAGGAAACTTGCAATCATTCGTTTTGACATACAGACCTGTGGAGAGTTTATGGTAAATCTGAATGCACATCTAAACATGAAACACGTGGGGCGGGCTTGCTTGTTTCGTTCATTTCAACCGCCTACGTGGTTGGATCATCCACCCAGAGAGCGGAAGGTCGCGGGTTCCATCCCCTGCCGCACAATACCAAAAATACGTGAACAATAGTACTTGTTGGTCCCTGCAAAGTGCTCAGTTTTAATGGGTACCACAAGGACTTGTCAGCTCGGAGTCAGTATATTGTGTCTGAGTGTTTATTCATGTGGCATGGTATCTCAGTGGGCTAGCACTATAAAACCAGTTTAAGTCTTGTCTAGTACAAGCAGCCATACATACACACGCATGAACGTCGGCACATGAGTGAAATGATCTTAAGTACGACGTTAAACCCCATGTCACTTCACCTCCTTTATTCAAGTTCAGTTGGGTAAAGGTGCGTACGTCCAAAAACTTTCAATATCAAGTTAGATCCACCATTCTTTTTATTCTGATTTTATTTTTGTTATATCAAATTCCAGCTAAATTTGCCTACAATCGCCAGCGAAGGACGGGATGGTGTAAATTCAGCTTGGAAACATGCGGATAGCAAAGGTACTGCAAGTCCCAATGGTCCCTAGTATGGTGATCTATCTTCAGTTGCTGGCGATCTGTAGCATATTGTATTGTCCTCTATAGTTAAAATGTTTTAGATTTAATTACTAGTTTTTCATTTATATCTGTGATATTCTAGTTCTATTATTGTCCTTCGTTGACAGGATTTTATCATCTACCCTGAACTATTGTTAATCTATAACTTGTTCTAGTCACGATATGGCTGAATTTATGCTAGAGTGAACTTAAATTAAACACACTCACTCACTCAGGTGGGTAAATCAGAGGAAATATTTGGCTATTTGATGGTAATGGAACGATGTTAGCGGTGGGGTGTTCTCCTCCTCACGCTCGGGTTCCATTCCCCACATGGATACAATGTGTGAAGCCCATTTGTTGGACAAATTGTCCTGATCCTCTGATGATTCCTTTAAAACATTGCATTTTGACGAGAGTATTGTGTACAGTTAAGAAAGAACTGATGTATAGATGTGGCATGATGCATGACTAGGCTTTCAGTTGGCTCGGATGGCAATCAATGCTGGTTCTTTATCAAAAGATGTATGCTTTTAAATGTCTACACACATGATAAGCGTCTAAGAGGCTTAGCGAACAATAACATCAAATGAGCTCAAAATAACATCAAAATACTTCATGAACCGCTGTGGCTAAACCATCACTTTGTAAACCCTTCTCTTTTTATCTCTAGTTGATTCAACAAGGGTGTAACTGAGATTAAAGATATATGTAACTCTGATGGATTACTATCTTTTGATGACTTTAAGAATAGATTTATAGTTAAAGGTACCTTTTTGGATTACAATAGAGTTTTGAGTAGTATTCCCAATACATAGAAAGCCACAATAAATGACTATAAACTAGAAAATCAAAATCTTGGTATTAATGAAGCGATATTAACTCTGCTTACACCTTCAAAAGGCTGTAGAATATTTTACGACAAATTGATCAAATCAGATAGATTGCCTGATGTGTGTAGAAAATGGGAAGTTTTGATAAACATTGCTATACCTTGGGACGCTATTTTCTTAAATTATAGAACATGTACAAAGGGTATTAAACTCTTAGATTTTCAGTACAGATTCATTCACAAAGCTGTTTACACAAGAAAAGAATTAGTAAAGATGAAAATAATAGATAATGATCGCTGTATATTCTGTAAAAAAGAATCTAAAGACACTGTACATGTGTATGTTTCATGTGATATTGTTCAGACTTTTTGGAATGACTTAAGTACATATATTAAAAATACTGTTAATATTAATATCCTATTTACGAAATTTACTATATTACTGGGGATTAAGACTGGCTACCTTTTTATTGATAATATCATTCTTGCTGGAAAAAGATTCATATATTTAGCCAGTATAAATGATAGAAAACCAACTTTGGACACATTTCTAAATTCACTAAAAACAATTCCATCAATTGAAAGATATATAGCCAGAAAAAATAACAACATGACAAAGTTCCAGAGAAAATGGCCCAAGGAATTGAAACTGTAGCATCCTTCCTATATAAATATATGATGCAATACCTACTATAAAAGTGCTAATAATTACTATAAAAGTGCTCTACTCCTATTATATTATATCTAGCTATACTGTGTGCTATGCTAACACAGTTATTTCATGCACCATATTTATCACAGAAAGAACTGAAATGATATTCTCAAATTACAATACTTATTTATATAAGTGTATCATGCGCTATATACATTATTGTTCTGGCCGGACCAAAATGTATACTAGGTCATACGGATATTTCATTATACTATTTTTTGTATAATGATTCTTCATGAAAATCAAGTGTAATATGTGTTGGCTCGAGACTATACCCTCTTAGTATTTGATGCATATGTCATGCTTGTTTTACTATTTCACCAAATGATACTCAAATGCCACCATGTATGCTTCACTGAAATGCTTGTCTTACTACATCACCAAATGATACTCAAATATCATCCTGCATGCTTCACTGAAATGCTTGTCTACTATTTCATCAAGTGTCCTTATGCCACCCCTGTATGCTCCACTGAAATGAATAAAAATATGTAAAAGAAAACAAAAAAAAACAACATCAAATGAGCTAACAGTATCTGGGAGTTACCTCATGACTGACTCAACCATGATACGTTAAAAATTGCCTCATCGCTGACTAAGTCATCTTTGGTAACAGTTTAAATAATCTTGTCAAATAAGATTATCCAGGAGGTGTAATAATTTTTCTTAACTTGTTGCAACAATGAATGTTATTTCCAAGAATATAATACAGCCAACTACCTCTCAAACTGCTTGAAAGAAAGACGAAACAAGAAAGGATAACAATATATGAATCAAGAACTATTTTCTTTATTACAGTGGAAGCGATGTTTTTTTACATGATTTCTAAAATGTCTAATAATAAAGAAGAGCAATCTGCCTTAAATCTAGTTTGATGATGAGAATGAAGCACATTGTTCACAGAGCAGTGAAAGCATTATTTCATCCCATGTCCTGCCTATTTACAAACAATGTCAAGTTGACAACTACATCTGATAGTATACCATATATCAGGGTTTAGTTAAGAAACATTCTTACAATAACCGCAGGTATAAGCTATGTGAATCTACTGATGGACAAGAGGTTCTTCAAATGATAAGTCACGAATTAAACCGACAAGATTAATATTGTTTTCTATGTAAATAGTACATGCACAGGGCATGATTGATAATCCTGAAATGGCGGTCTTCAAATCATGACGACCTGAAGTGAGAAATATAAAACAGAACTAAGTTTTATTAAGTTACCACCAAGTAACCAATTTTGGGGCAATGCACTCAAACAAAACAATATTTCCATACCCGTGAAGATCCAGGTTAGAATTGGTCTTCAGCAACTCATGCTTGTCATGAGAGACGATTCTCGAGATCGGGTGGTCAGGCTCCCTAATTTGGTGGTCACATTACGTCGGTGTCTTACCGAAACGTCGCCCCCTAGGGCTGAATCCACATTTATGTCGTTCCTGTTTTCTGTATAACCCATGTGACTGTCAAAACATTTTATTCCCATTGTAACCAGTCAGTGGTACGTGGAGACTGTCGGCTCCTCCCTTGCCAGTTTGTTTTGACACGCTTTAGGAGGTCGACGTTTCGGTAATGAACCATTTCGATGTGCATGCTGTTGATCACTGGGTTGGGTTCCTGACTCAATTATTTACAGACGGCCGCCACATAGTTTTAATATTGCTGAATGAGGTTAAAGAACAAACAAACCGACATCGCTAAATGTACTTATCTAACATTACACCGCCGAGCTATATAAATGTCACAACGCTGCATCATAAACTCACTGCATGTAATGAAAAGACATGTTATAAATATGTCTCTATGCTCTGTCCCGTTAGCGTTCGCTCGTCACCACGAAGACGAGGTTCGATTTGTGAAGCCCATTTCTGGTGTTCCCTGCCCTACATGTTGCTTGAATATTGCTAAGAGCGGCTTAAAACTAAATTCACTGACTCACTTTGTCAAGTTCACGAAGAAGCACTCTGGTGAAATTGCTATCAAAATGAAATAGGCTCTTTACCATGAGCTGAGACTATAAGTACAAAGTCTATTTCATTTAAGCTTGGTGCTACGACATTTTCTGTTTTAAATAAGAATGTAATGAATATGTATGCTTGTAAAATACAACTCATTTGGACTTTGTACGTAAAATGTGTATGAATTCAGGCTTGATCCCGACACTATATGGGGGGAATAATGCTGATGTGACGCCAAGCCCAACTCAACTCAATGAATTTAAAGTTTATAACTATGTTGCATAGAGGTCAACGTGCGATTCATGCAACTGGATATCTGTCCATACATACCTGCATAGACCTTCGCTGAAATCCCCTGAGCCCCTTGGCGTGCAGGGTCTTTATTTTGTCGCCCGATTCTAGTTTGTAAACCTCAACACGCCTTAAATTGAGCAAAAAGACACAAATGCGCCATAAAATGAGCAATACATATACATGTTTATCTCTTTTAACCTTTCTGTATGACAACTGTTATTTCTTACATGAACTAAAATTGAAATAAGCGATGGATTACATCGTCAGCCCGGAAAAGTAATTCCATGATCACATTCATGACCATTTCAGCTTATCATTCAAGAAGAGGCAGTACAACTTTTGAGTCGCACTCAACGGAGTAGGACTCTTTGTTTATGACACAAGCGGTAATGTGGATCTCTGTGTCAAGAAAAGTAAGAAAGCGACCCAGATATTGTCTGATGATTGGCAGTGGCAACGGTGGGCAGGCCCGAGGTTCATAGACGAGAACAGAGTTGGTCCCAGACATAGGCGGTATGTATCATTCAAGAATTTGTTCAGAGAGCACAACTCTCAAGTCTTATTTGGCAAGATCAGTGGAAGTAGTTTCAAGTCCACCCATTGACAGTAAACAATGGATTGACAGTGACAAGGCATCACGCATTTGACATCGAATTCAGGGTTGGGCAGTGTGCAAAGTATCCAGTAGAGGTATTTCGAATTCAGTTTCCGCACGAAAAGTACTCAGATTTAAAAAAAGAAGAAGATAAAACAACAACAAAACACTCCGCTGATAGAGCCTGTCTGAGGTTGTGTTGGGCAGGAAACTAAATGGGATAATGAAATCGTACACAGGAACTTGTTTATAACCTCAAGGACAGCTTTTTAGACACTGAGGAGTTTACCTGACTCAAGCATATCTGCGAACAGTGGTGTAAGTCCTGGTAGAATTTAACATTGGTAGCATCTTACACTCAAACCTACCTGACATTGTTAACAAGTCGTTTATTCAAATAATCTACATAACATAGTTACGAGCTGTACTGTAACAGGACGAAGAGTAAGTCCCCCCTTTCAATGACAGGTCTTCACACCGTGTGTGAATCATCGGCACAGGTTCAGTATCCTTCAGGCGGCTGCCATCATTCTCACAGAGTTGCTCCAGGCGTGGCAGGCATATATAAACACAAGTACCTGTTGATTGCGAAACAATGTCAGAGTGGTACGGGTTTGGCTGACAAGTCAATGTACAATGCGGCAGGAATAAGGATAAAGAATGCAGAATAGCGTCATATAAATAATTACAATTAAGTCTCACCTGGCTTGGCTACATAGGTTTTGGTCTTAAGAAATATTGGGACGACGGCTGTCCTGAATTAGCCGCTATGACAGTAGTATTCTAAAGTATACAGCCGGCTTTTTGGTGGGTGTATATTTGGTATGTTGGCCGTTGAGCATTCGAATTAAGTAATATTTATCTATGTGTCTCCCCACCCCCACACCCCCATGGGTACAATGTGTGAAGCTCATTTCTGGTTCCCTCACCGTGATATTGCTGGAATAATATTGCTAAAAGTGGCGTAAAACTAAACTGACTCACTCTACTATATGTGGCCCCTGAGTTGATACATGTGGAGCAACCGTCAGTCTCAAACGTGAATGTACAAGTACCTACGTTTGTTAACGGTGACTGGCATAAAGGATGCCATTCGGCCGGGTAGAACTCCTTCAAAATAAAGTCTCTTCGTCTTATTTGAGTCATGCAATCCAAGTCGCCAGATAGAGTACAAACCATGCCTTTTTTCAGTCCACCATATATCATCGCTTGAAGAAAATCAGACAGTTAAACATACATGGAGTATTTCATGGCAAGTAATATACACTAATTCACGTCTCTTGTGGACCATTCTAGCATCAACAACATCACAGACACCACGAAGAACCATTGTTGATGAGATAAAAATGAATATATTAATTTTAATGCTCCAAAGAAACTATAAAACGCAAATATACTCTTGACATTTGTCCATCAAGTCAGTGAGCCTGACCACTTTATCCCGTCAATTGCCTCTTACTACAAACAGGGTGTCTGAAGACCAATTCTATAATGTCATGTTACAAGTGGAATAGATTCAGCAACATGAAATAAAAACTTGCTTGGTGTCAGCATAAAGCAGCTCTGCATTTCTGACCCTGGCAATCTCTATACCCTTGGAATTGTCAGACACCTTGTAGATGTAGTCCCTTGACATCAATATTGTAGCACTTCTGACAAAGCGGATCTTACTCTCCGACCCTGAAACACAAAACACCATGACAACATGTCTATTAAATTGTATAATTATTTCGAGGGCAGAACCGTCTGATGTTTGCCTCTTTGGTGCAGTGTCACCCAAGCCGGTAGGTTCATCAGACTGTATGAGTGAGTGAGTGAGTTAATATTTAACGTCACATCGGCAATATTTCAGCCATATCGTGAGAGAACTCAGACCGTATTAACCTAGGGAGAAGTTAACAACGTATTTATCTTACCGCTATGTTTAATGTACAAAATATCATCAGTAAGCTCGCTACCACCTGTGTAACATGTAAACAGAATGGCGTCTGCCTCTCGACTGGATTTTTAAAATAAGTGAAACATGGTCCAACAATTTTACAATGTTACCATCCACTGGACGTACTAATACCTTCGATTCATTGACTTATTCATGGACATGGCGTTATACATTTTGCATGTACCGAATCTTATCTTTAGCCATATAAATATATCAATCATTTCTAAAAAATAAAATGGATATTCACATTCCGTCGCCGGATTGCCTGTGTACATGGATGTCTGACTGGATTTTGCACCCGGCTGGCGAATAGGCGTAATATAGCAACTTCCATCATGGCTATTGAGGAAATACACGTCATTGGTGTAAGGATTGAGGTGGATATCAGATGTTGTATGTGACTTCTCCTTCTCTACAGCTGGCATCCTCTTCATGTCTGAGTAAGTGTACCATTCCAGTATTTCCTCAGCCGCGTAAGAAACCAAGACATACAGGAAACGTCTCTTCATCGAAATCTAAAACGTGACAACATCAAGCAGTGAGACACATACAGTGAAACCTGTCTAAACCGGCACCCCACGGGACCGAACTAAAATGCCGGTTTAGACAGGGTGTCAGATTAAACAGTGACGATCATTTTCCAACATGGCTGCCATTTAAACTCGTCAATCTCTTTATCTCTATCATACTTTTGATCTTTTGTAATTGTGCAACAAATTAAAACAATGTTGATGACAGATGATTATTCCTTCTTCAGCACTAAACATTGTTCAAAACATCACGCTTTTTCGAAATGTCAGAAATCCATCAGGACACACGAGTTAATAAAACCAATGCCTATTTATTTACTCTCTGACACATGTCACCCACTTGAAAACAGTTAATGCAATCCTCCAGTGTTCACAAAGCATAGCCGCAGTAATCCTACTGATTTGACTGCTCGTAACCATTCAAGATTAGAGCCTTTGATTCACCAAGCAATCACTACTTCCTGATTATCTAGCGTGCCGAGAGGATTACAGCGTAATTAGTGAACTGGATTATGGGTACTTGATTGGACTGCTCATACCCCTTTAGACAGTGTTAATTACAGTTGAAGTTGCTTGTTGGGACCGGAAAGTCGTCCGGAATACGGAATAGTCAGGTGCCAGATTAGACAGTGTTTTAATGATCATAATAATATTGTTGTAAAATAGCGGGACCAAAAGTTTATGCCAGTTTTGACAGTGTGACGGATTAGACATGTGCCGGTGTTGGCAGGTTTCACTGTAATATGTTAGTATATTTTTTTCGTGTTCGCTTTGTTTGTTGTTTAGCGCTGCACTCAGCAGCATTCAAGCTAAATGATGGTAGTCGGCAACTAATAGATTCTGATCCACATCATGACCATCGATCGAAGCAATTGGGATACGATTACTAGAGTGAACTTCTTCAGCGTGATAACCCGATCCCGCTTACAACAAATCATGGGTTGCTGAAGACCAATTCTGATCCGGATCCGCTCCCGTGTGATCCCGGTGTCCAATAGGTCCAAAGCACCCCAAATTGGGCAACCCGTTTGCCATGGGTTGCGTCCCTGTGTCGTCATGTTGAGTCCGGGAGTCTGGTGGTTGAGGATGATGGAACCTGCAATAGTGTTCAATAACCCAACACACCACTTCGACCTTAAATTTGCCTAGACGGGTGGTATGATAGACCCGATTCTACCAATCGACTAGACACGCCTTGCCCTGTGCGTGGAATGTTTACACAAATTTGGGTATAACAAAACACTTTTGGACATATTTTTTTTTGCCAAAACCAAAGACTCACTGGTGTATAACACCCCCTTATCCTCGGTCATTGCAGCTTGGAGATCTGCTGCAGTAAAATAACGTCCCTGATGACACTCCATGGTGGGTGGGGAGAGGGGGTGCCGAATCACATTCCTTACAACATGGCTTCCCAACACCCCAGATCATAAAGAAGACATATGGATTCTGACAATTCCTCGTCTGACAAGAGCATGCCCATTCGATCTGACTACTGGTCAGGTTTTTTAATCATTGAAGCTGGTGGCAAACAACCTTGGCTATTAAATCCTTTTGCAGTCTCCAGGGGTATCGCTGGTATGTGTGGAGAGGTTGCTAATGCCACCAAGCTGCTATCCGGTTCTCTCCTGGTAGGATGTGCTCGAGTCAGCAATCCTTGAATCTGCCGAAAATACAAGAGTTTGCTGATGTAGATTTTGCTGTCTCAGCGCACAAAACACCGAAAACGTGACAGAGGTTGATGCCTCTCTGACATGACTGAGGAACATAATGAGGAACT
This sequence comes from Haliotis rubra, assembly GCF_003918875.1. NCBI lineage: Eukaryota > Metazoa > Mollusca > Gastropoda > Lepetellida > Haliotidae > Haliotis > Haliotis rubra. The sequence goes on from NW_025765960.1 coordinate 36,274, forward strand.
TTCACAGCAGTCCGCCAGAGCCGTAAAATGTTTCAGTTTCAAGAAGGACGGTGTTGTTCAACCAAGGAACCTATCTTTTTGCGGTCGCCCGATCAAACATTCCTGACTCGCTTAGAGCTGGTTATTGCAGCATTGGTGTGGAGGTGTATGTCCCCAACCCTATCCCAAAAGTTTGGACATGGATTTAAGGCCTGCTGTTCTTCTGTTGTTTGTTACCGCTGGGGTGACAAACATGAGGGCAATGATTGTATTAAGGATGTGAAGTGCCCAAACTGCGGTGGTAACCATATGGCCTCTTCCAAATCTTGTCCCTTGTGGCAACGCGAATCCGAGATCCTAAAGATCAAGCACAAATGAAATATCTCCCTTAATGAAGCCAAGAAGAGGGTTGCAAGTTTAACTGCAACCCCTTCAACCATCACCTACTCTTCTGCTGTCTCCAGTCCTTCTATCACTTCTGCAACTATCGCGTGTCAGACCGACCTGACATGGGTCAAATCTTCTCAGCTCATTCCAGCCACTTCATATCCAAACCCAAATGCCAAAACTTGTGAATCCCAAACATTAGAACCAACGCCAAAGCCAGAAACAGACATTGTTAACCAAAATAGGAAAGAAAAAAAAACTACAGAGAATAAAGCAGCATGAGCAACTGCCAAAATCCAAACCAAAGGCATCACTAAATTACGTTCAGATCAGTCCAATGCAGCATACAATTGTTTTCAACCCTCACTATGAAAACCTGTTTCCTAATATGCCAAGCCTGGTTCCACCACTTGGAATCAGAATACAACCACACATATCTGCAGCTAAAATTGACCTCAATATCATAGCACCTTACCGACTTCTGTCTTCGCCACCCTGAGAGATGATGAAACCACAGGTCTATCTTACCCTCACCAAACTCAAAAAGTTAGAAACAACTCTTTTTGTGAATACAACCAGTTTCGTTCCAAGTGAAACACCCATAGAACGATTTTTACAATCAGATGCAAGGAAGATTGCCAAGTTGCCAGTGCTAGTCATTAGATCCAAGTCTGTATCCTCCAGAATTCCCGACAATAGTTCCATTTTCAGTGCTGAGGCCAAAGCTATATTCACGGCTTTGACCTATATTAAACAACAGAAGCTTTCCAAAAACGTTTTTAGAGTTTTATTATCTTGCCTTCAAGCACTTCAAAATGTTACTTCAAGTCATCCTATCATCCTAGAACTTTACAACGATCTCTCTACTGGCCACCGTGACATCATCCTCTGTTGTTTGCCGGGTCAGGTCGGCGTGGCAGGTTACACAAAGGCCAATGCGGCAGCTCCTCACAATCCCTTATCTCCACTGCCGATCCCGTACAGTCAAAAGTTATTGTCGGGATCTCATGCCAAAAAAAGTGGGACACCCAGGTAGGAAGAAAGAAACTTGATAAATGGAAACCAACAATTGGTTACACCTACTTGGGTTGTCAGCCAAGAGGTAATGAGGTAATTTTACGACGATGTCGTATTGGCCACAGTCGGTTTACTCATGACTGTCTGCTGAAAACGGATGGGGATGGACCTCCCATGTGTGTCCCTTGCGATGAAGTGTTCACCATCAAGGAGATTTTGCTTGACTGTGTGGAGTTTTCAACTACAAGAGACTCACGTTATGATGCGAGAAACCTGAAAGATATCTTTCACGCGGGAGCGGGCATCTTATTGTTGACTACCTGAGGGAAGTTGACCTGTATCACAAATTATAACAATGTAATGTGAATAACGAATCGAATTTGGTGCTATGCCATTTTCTGTTTTTAAAAAATGATAATATAATACATATGTTTGGTGTTTTTTATAACAAAAAATCGTCACGATATGGCTGAAATATTGCCGATGTGACGTTTAATAATAACTCACTCACTCACAAAAAATATTTTGAAAAGTGAGTGAGTTAAAATTTATCGTCACATCGGCAATATTTGAGACATATCGTGACGAGAACAATTAATTTTATACATAGAAATGAATGGTAAATTATAAAAACCTGTCAACGAAGGACAGTAAAATAACGAATTTAAAACTAGCAATTAAATCTAAAACAGTTTAACAAAGATGGCAATACAAGGTAAAAACAGGCTCTATATTGCTGGAAGTTAGTTTTGTTGCATGTCATATATTGTTACCTACTTGGGTGTCCCACTTCTTTTGCATCAGATCACGGATGTAAGTTCTAATGCTGGCTTTGCAATCAGAGTATGGAATAAGAAGTGGTGTCACAGATTTATTAAGTGTTGCCTTGGCAGCAAAATCAGCCATTGTGTTCCCGGAAATGCCAACGTGGCTGGGTAACCAACAGAAGACGATGTCGTATTGGCCAGTAGCAAGATCATTATATAATTCAATAATTTCGATTAAAAGTGGATGTGAGGGAGAAAGATTTTTGATAGCCTGAAGGCAAGAAAGAGAATCGGAAAAGATTATGTATTGTTTATATTTATGGTGTTTATTAATATATTTTGAGGCTTTTGATATTTCGTTAGCTTCTGCTATGAAAGTAGAGCTGTTTTAGGCAATCTAGAAGATATTGTTTTGGATTCAATGAAAGTGGCACAAGCTACTGCACCAACATTCTTCGACCGATCTGTAAATAAGGATTTGTATGTATTATGTTTATTTCTTAATTGACGTAATTCATTAGTTTCTGATTTTTAAAATGTGGTTAATATTAGGTCAACGTGTGGCCTAACCAATTGTTAAGGAGGAGAAGAAAGCAAAAACAGAAAGTAGATATACTTTCTATCTCAATGCCAGCAGCAGAAAGGCAAGGTTTGACTCTTAGTCCCAGAGGCGGAACAAGAGAACACTTGATACAGGAGAGGTTCTACAGGACCCAAGACAAAGTCTTAGACCTTGGTGGTGGTTGCTTTTGCAGGCTCACCATAAGCGATGGAACCATAATCAAGTTTGGAACGTACCAGTGATCAATATAGATGTGAGAGGGTAGCTTGATCCCCTCCCCACTTAGAATTGGAAACGGCCTTCAGGCATTTAATTTTAAGGGATTTAATGTGGTGGAAACGTTAAGTGTGAGTCAAAATAATACCCAACAACTTGGTCTCCTTCACAACTTTGATGGGTTTTACCATTTAGAGATAGTTCGGGTCTTTGTGCGGTTTTGCATTTATGGCAGAAATGTATACAGTTAGTTTTAGATTTAGAAAATTGAAAGCCGTTTTCACGACACCATATATTTATTTTGTTTAAACACAACTGCAGTTTCCGTTCAATAGTATGCATAGTTTTACCACGACAAGAAATATTGAAATCATCCACAAAAGTGATCCATCGATTGAAACATTTAAAACCTTGGACAAACTGTTCATCTTGATACTAAACAATGTGACAGACAAAATACTGCCTTGTGAGACACCCTGATCCTGATATATTGTAATGGCCAGACAGGGTTGAACCCATTCGGACTTAAAGTTGCCTGTCATTTAAAAAGTTGGATATAAATTGAGGCAAACGTCCTCGTAATCCAAAGTCATGTAAATCTTTCAAAATCCCATGTTTCCATGTCGTGTCATATGATTTTTCTAGATCGAAAAATATCGACACTGCATGTTGTTTATTAATTATGGCATTTTTTGCAAAAGATTCTAAACGTACTAAATGATCGATGGTACTTCTGTTTTTACGGAAACCACATTGTATATCTGTTATGAGGTTAATGACCAAACATGTCGATTATGTATCATGCGTTCCATGGTTTTGCAAACACAGCTAGTTAGTGAAATTGGCCTATAATTGGGGGATCTGTATGATCACGTCCAGGTATACGTATGGGAACAATTATAGCATCACGCCAGGACGAAGAGAATTTTCCATATGTCGTAAAAGATGGTTAAATGTAGTGTATTATCAGCTCCTGTTGCAGTATTATGAGCTTGCCCAAGAGCAGTATTTAGCTCATGAAGAGAAAAGATTTCATTATAATCTTCCCCTTTATCTAATTTAAAATTGATAGATTTCTTTTCCTCTTGTTGTTGGTATTTCTGAAATTGGGGTACATAATTAGCCGAAGAATGGTTTGCCAGAGTGTCACCAATTTTATTGCCAATATCCGTTTTATCAGTTAATAGTTAATCCCCACTTTTAAGATGGTCGATTTGGAACCCTTACCTTTAATTTTCTGAATCATGTTCCATACCTTAGTCATAGACGTTCATGCATTTAGTTTCGAAACATATTTTTTCCAAGATTGATGTTTATTTGGTTTGAATGTTCGCCTGGCTTAAACATTTAAAATTTTCAATTTATTCAAATTATGAACCATGGGATGGCGACAGAAATAAGTGTTCAGCCTTCTTCCGTGCCTTCCTAGCTTCTTTGCAGTTATCATTGAACCATGGTTTACGAATGTGTGGGTTTCTAGAGCACTTAGGAATGCATTCATCAGCTATCTTCTTCAGCTCATCGGAGAATAATTGTAACAGATCAGGTTTTAAATAGGTAGAAGCAAGCGTTTCAAACAAAGACCAGTTGTCCTTATTAAAGTTCCATTTTGTTGACGGAGGGACATCTGAGGGAGTTACAGGGCTTAGAATGGTAGGGAAGTGATCACTTCCACAGGGGTCCTCGTGAACGGACCATTCAATTTCGTTCAGTAGTTGTTAGTCTGTAATTGATAAATCAATAGCGAGTAAGTGCCTATACCGGGATGTAAATATGTTGTAGAGCCGTCATTAAATATACATAAGTTATTATTAGAAATGAAATCTTCCAAGAGCTTCCCCTTTGTATTTGTCTGAGAACTACCCCAAAGTGGATTGTGTCCATTTAAATCGCCCATGATAATGCAGAGCTTGGGGAGTTGGTCATAGAGAGCTTGAAGTCCAGACTGCTGGAGAGACGAGGACGGTGAAAGATACAGAGAACACAATGTAATAACAACGTGCAAAGTTACACGGAGAGCAACAGCTTGAAGGGGGACAGAGCTAGTGGATGACCCCACGTTTCATCAGGATTGAAGAACCTCCAGTAGCTTTAGCTCCAGGAGGTGAAAAGACATTATAAGAAGTATACCCTCTCACATCAAATTTGTCAGTGTCTCTATATTATGTTTCTTGTAAGCAGATAGCCGATGGTTTAAAATCTTGAATTAAGATTTGTAAATCATTAAAATTGTTCCTAAGACCTCTACAATTCCACTGTATTAATGTACTGTTATACATTATGGTGGAGTTATAGGAGACCGCTCACGGTCTTTTTTTCTTTGGAGAATGACTCCGGGAGCGGGTGCTCTGAGGAGGGGAAATATCCATGTCCTCAAACACCCCAAACTTATTGGACAGAAAAACAGTATTTTTCTGTGCTTTGGGTTCACGATCAGAACGTTGATTTTGCTTTGAATAATTGATAATTGCATTGGGTTTCTTTTCATTTAAAGGATGAGTAGTTGTTTGTGAAGAAGATGTCCGTTGAGATGGTTTGGCTGGGATTTTTGCAGAAAGTAATAACGGCGCAGATGACTCAGTCCATGTGTATTCCGTCTGGCAACCTACTGAATTGACTGAAATGAGTCTAGGAGCTGTAATAGAAGCTGGAGGAGAAATGGAAACAGCAGCAGCATGCTGATGGCCCTGGTGTTTCTTGGGCGAGAACAATCTTTTTAGCATCTTGGAAAGAGATATTGCGTTCATGCTTGACTCGTGAAATTTTGGATTGTTGTTTCCACGCTTGGCAGTCTTTGGATGAAGAAGGATGATTGGCAGAACAGTTGACACAAGAAGGGGATTTGTCACATAATGCGCTATCTTCACATGTACCACCACATCTATGTCAGGCAGCTGGGTTGAGGCATGATTTAGAGCCGTGTCCATATTTTGACAACAGTAGCATCTGAGAGGATTTGGAATAAAAGCATCGACCATTAAACGACAATAACCTGCTTTGAGTGAATCGGGACGTGTTGGAACACCAAATGTGAATAAGTATATATTAGTTTTTGTGATTGTGTCTTTCCTGAGAGTAAATTGTTTCACATCAAGAACACCTTGTGAATGTAGCTCTGAAATTAAATCACACACATTTCATTTCTGAGAGGCATCGGCCAACATCGCAGACAATTCCATTACCGGTGTTTAAAGTTCTATGAGGTGAAACCTCAACAGGAACGTTGGCTAGTGACTTTGTAGAATTTGTGATTGGATTTGCTTTTTGCATTCGATAAGCAGATGTCCCGATCGAAGCTTTTTGACCTCTTTTACGTGACCAGCTAATCCTTCAATGCCCTTTGCGATGGCAAACGGATTTAACTTCAGCGGACTGCCATCAGGGGAACACATAACAAGAAATCGTGCCCAATGATCAATGTTGTTTTGAGATATTCAAATGTCATCATCTGAAGAGCACGAATCATCAGATTCGTGCGAACGTGTGTTTTTTTGTGGGGGTGACATGGTTATATCAAATATGATTCACCCCATTAGCTCCCCACCCATCATGGAATGTCTACATGGACGATGCCGTATGTCTGTGGGTCTCCAGCAGACGGCACCAAGGATACTTGGAGGGTATACTCAAGCAGGAAGATATCTTGAAAAATATATGTCCTACCGGATTGGCCCATGAGCCACCGCCTTCTGGGACCAGCATCTAGGCAATTGTTCAAATTTGACAATCCATTTATCATATACCGTAGAGAAACAAACATGTCAGTAATGTCTCAAAAAAACAAGCCAAATAATGATAGAGTAATGAAATTTTAGTGTTCAGGGCTTGTCATGACCAGGCGAATGGTTGAACGGGGCCCATTCAACCACCAGTCTAGGGGGAAGTAAGGGGCGAAGTGGCGTGTCGGGCAAAGGAACGCTATTCCTGGAACCAGTGCCCTCAACCACCAGACTTCGGTCCTCCACCGACACAGGGGCGCAACCCACGGCAAACAGGTTGGTGGACCAAATATGCCCCCGGGTCCACACTGGTATTTTAAACGAGTCATCAGAAGATGACATATCCCCCTGGCCCCCACATATTTGAAAGAACAAATCATCTGACAGTTACTTAAAGTCCAGCGTGACAAAAATATGTAAATAGCAAAAGGCACCATTTCAAAATTTGCCTAATATAGCTGCCAAGTTATGTGGAGAGATACTGAACGCTTTTCGAGTTGTGCACCGGAAATGTAGCCCACCCCTCCCTTTTGGGACTAAGTCCGAATCGTTTCCATGGAAACTGAGAAAATAATAAACGCCAAAAATCTGCAAATAGCAAAAGGCCCCACTTCAAGATCGGTCTCATATATCTGCCAAGTTTTGCTGAAAGATGTTAAGAATTGTTCGAGTTTTACTCCAGAAACGAAACCCTCCCCTCCCTTTTGGGATTAAGTCCTAATCGTTTCATGGAAACCGGGAAAACTAAATGCCAAAAATCTGCAAATAGCAAAAGATACCACTTAAGGTTCTGTTATATCTACCAAGTCTTGTTGAAAAATATTCAAGGGTTCTTGAGTTATGCTTCGGAAACGAAGCCCACCCCTCCCTCCATGGAAACTGGGAAAATAAAAATGCCAAGTTTTGTTGAAACATATTGAAAGCTTTTTGAGTTATGCTCGGGAAACGAAGCCCACCCCCCTTTAAGACTTAGTCCAAAACGTTTCCATGAAAAGCGAGAAAAGTATAAATTACCAAAATCTGTAAATAGCAAAAAGGCACCACTTTAGGTTCTGTTGGATATATCTACCAATTTTTGTTGTAAAATATTGAACGTTTTTTTAGTTATGCTCTGGAAACAAAATGATTAGGGACGGACGGACGAGGCGTCGACTATATCCACCTGCATTACATGCCGGGGGGATAAAACAAATAACAAAATCATATGGACTTTGTACTTAAAATGCTTGTGAAGGCAGACTTGATCTCGTCACTATATGGCTGGAATAATGCCGGTGTGACGTAAAGCCCAACTCAACACTGATTACCTCCAATATACATCCCAATATTTTCCAATCAAAAATGAAGTCCCCCTACTTTTTGTAAAAGTATACAAGTAAACTTGGGTCTTTTGAACAGCTTACTGAACATGAATTACAAGACATCATTGCACTGAGACCAATCAAATCGCATTGCATTTATCCCAAGAAAAATACCTTAACGGGAAAAATGGCAATGCTCACATCAATGACGTCAATTCATGTACGGCGTCAGTGCAAGACGTCCATCCCAGCTACCAACATTGACATCGACGTGGACGTCTCCAGTGGAGCAGACAACACTCGCAAAGGGAAGTAACAGAGTGGAGAAGAGTCTCCTCTGCAGGCGCGTGGGTTACATTCAGGATTTTTATGGTGTTCAAGAAGATCAATAAATCACTGTAGACTATTGTTGTTGGCAATCATTTTGCATCATACGGTTGTTTGTTCGTTGCCGTTTATAGTTTGTTTGTTTGAAAATGAAAATCGCGCACAAGCAAAATTCACGTCATACAGCAATCATTCAAAATGATTACCATACAAACAACTATGGTCATAAGGAAGTGCAAGTGGTGATGCACTCTCAAACCATTCGTTATAATCATATCAGCATTGACTGACTCCGATATATCTCCCAATGTTTTCAATCAGAAATTACAAAGTAAGTTCCCCTACTTTTTTAAAGAGTATTTTACATAAAAACACTTGTCAAACACGTCACACCCATCCTTTCCAGCACTACACGGTGAAACAAGTTAACAAATCGGCAAAATCTTGCAAAAGATCCAAAACGATTTTTTTTTCTGATGAAACATGAAATGCACGTGGATACTGACACTATAAAACAAAAGATGCGACACGTGGGCAACATAGTAGTGAAAATAACATACAAAAGTATGCCACGTTTGAGGCAAATTGAAAGACAGGGAGCTGTCGGAATGGCCCTACCCAGAGCTAATCACATCGTCATTCGGTTGCACCCGGGCAAATGTCATCAGATTGATGCAGCGACTGAGAATGAGTCAGTTTCAGAGTCACATCGGCAGTATTGCAGCCATATCGTGACTATAACGATATATATACTTCAATAATAAAGAAAAGGTTTTGGTAAAATCTGTCAACAAAGGACAGTAAAACAACTAGGCTATCACATATAGAAAGGTAAAACATGCATGTAAGCAAAAAACAAATACAATATAAAAACCGGGCTATAGATCACCAACAACTGAAGGTAGATCACCATACTAGGGACCATGGGGACTTACAGTACCTTTGCTACCTACATGGGGAGTGAGTGAGAGAGTTAAAATTTAACGTCACCTCGGCAGTATTTCAGCCATATAGTGACGAGAAATGTTGGGCATACACAATAAATACAAGTAGGTAAATAACCAATCATCGACGGACTGTAAAATAGCTAGAGTATCACAGATATGGATATAAAACTAGCATGAAAAACTAAAACATTTTAATTTTAGCAGACATTACAATATAAAACACGGGCTATATATCGCCAACAACTGAAGGTAGATCACCACACTAGGAACCATGGGGACTTACATTACTTTTGCTACCTGCATGGAGCCTAGCTGGATTTACACCATCCCTTCAGCCGCTGGCGACTGTATGCTAATTTAGCTGAAATTTATAAGAACCAAAATACTGCGATTAAAAAGCATGGCTGAGCGAAATTGCTACCAACATGGACCCCAGTTGGATTTACATCATGCCTTCAGATGTAACATATGTTATATTTGGGATTACACTTTCTTAGTAAAGCACATATTCTTGTACTTTTGGGGTTGAGTCCTATCCGGGATTCGAACTCACACTCTTCAGATGTTGGTGATTTGAGCACAATTTAACCATACATTAAAAATACATATATACTACGATTAAAATTACAGACAATGAAAAATACTGTGAATCAAATGGGAGCAACGACTAAGACAAACAGGCAAATCATCAACCAGGCCACGGAGTGGTGGACCACGTGTAACAACGCCGTGATGATCGCCACATCCGGAAAATTCAGAGGTGCTATTTTATGATGGCGACTTCAACAGCTGCGACGGCATGAGAACTCCGTAACAGTCGGCATACAGTCGGCTTCTAAGAGAACATGGTGTTCGAGCATGACGATCCTACCTGGAGGGCATCTGAAACTTCAGATCTGACGTCGTCGATTGACATGGGTCAGGCAAGATCGACGTTGGCAGATGCGTGATTGGCGGCATGTGGTGTTTACCAACGAGAGTAGGTTTTGCCTGTACAGTAATGACGGCCGGGGTGGTGTTTACCCACCAGTAGATGAACGTTTAGGTCCGAATTGCGTTCAGGAAATCCGACGCTTAGAGCTGGTAGTGCGATGGTGTGGGGAAGGATTTGCCGCGATCTCCAAACGAGACTTGTGTATATTCATGGCAAATTGATAGCTCGAATATACAGAGATGAAGTTTTCAGATCTGCTGTTGCAATTTATCTAGCAATTACCAACTGGTAGTGTCTACCAACGCGGTAATGCAATGCTTCAGATACCAAGACTGACAAACGATTTTCTGCATAACGCTGAGAAAACTTAAGGGACCACCAGGATCTACAAATCAGAAGACTACCAGCGCCACCCGTCACCACAAGAAGATTTTGACTTGACATTTGCGTTCTACTTACATTGGTGTCGATTCCGGACAAGTCTTTAGGCCACATCATCTCCCAAGTCTGTCCATTTGCGTGCAAGGATGGGGGGTCTTTTGGTCATGTTCTTTTCATACACAGAGTTTATATACTCTGCCGCGGTGTTTATTAAGTTCGTTCGTTCTTCCAGTGACAGCTGCCTTTCAGACATATCTTTCCGACAAAAGAAATACTCCTTCATAACTCCAAGAGTGCACTTTGGAAACAGAAGCAGGAAGCAGAGAGTCACGTACCGAATCATCGTCCTCGGTATCGGTCAGATCCACAAGAAGAATTTGATAAAAAGTTACCTGACGCAGTTGAAGAAATATGCAAATGTCACTTCGGATTCTGCCTCTTAATACAGAAAACACAAACGTTTAGACATTAAGAGCCAAGTACAGAAGGCAGAGTCTTATTCAAAGCAGAACAGCCTAGTGCTGACACGTGGCCAACTCTGAAAGTTTCGATTCATTTCACGAAGCAGTGGTATAGTGATTGCCATTGGTCGATTTGTAAATGGCTTATTGCACGCCTGCCTTCAACTTTTGCATCGCATTTCATACCATTAATTTTTAACATCACTGTATACAGTTTCCAGTGTGCATACCATGATATTAAAGCTGTATATTTCTGTAGCTTCTTTGCGGGGAGGAGTGTGAACAAAAGTCAAATTTCAATCGATGATAACCACAAAGAGAGTTTGTTAAGAATTATAGTAACATCGGTGATATTTCACCCATATCGTGAGTAAAACCAGTATTTAGTATATAATCTGTCAACAAAGAACAGTAAAACAACGAGATAATAACGTAAAGAGACTTAACACCATCATTTTCCTTCTCACGTGACATAATGATAAAAAATAATATAAAAACATAGTAATGAAATATATTTTCTCTTATCTAGCATTGTACATGGAATTTACATGTATGGTGTGAAGTTGAAGCAATAAATCTTTAAATATCTGCCTTGGTTTGTGAAATTAAGAATAAAAACAACCCAGAGTTATCAATTTCGAAGCATGGAGCATGATTTAAGTGGAAGTTAATAAAATATGACTACAACTTCGAACTTGCCTGAGAGTTAAAAGTTTAGGTCTCATCGGCATTATTTCAGCCATATAACGACGATACTAAGTCTGCACTTATAAACAAGTCCACTTTAAGTACAAAGCTTAAAGGAGTTCCGAAAATGCATACTTCGTTAAAGACAAATGTTTTCATTGCAGTATTATTTACAATTAGAAAAAAAGTCATAACACTAAAGTTAAAAACAGGAAATTCACCATACGCAATATATTGTTAAAACATATTACAAAAATCAATTTCCTCGATGGTGAACACTTCATCTCAGATACAATTAGGAGGTACATCTCCATCTGTTTTGAGCAGATAGTCATGAGTATACCGACTGTGGCCATCGTCGTAAACTTACCTCATCATGTTTTGACAGACAACCAATTCTTTATTTGCCTTTGGCAATACATCTAATCGACGTTGAACACGAAAGTGTACATGTACGGGATGGCTGGTTTGGTACAATATGAGCATAAGAAGAACATACAAACAGATTTATAAGACGAGTATATGGATGGTAACGTCTTCTTTATTGTATAACACGACGTTTCTGGGCTACTTCAAGTGATTTAAGTCAGTGAGTGAGTTCAAATTTATCGTCACATCGGCAATATTCCAGCCATATCGTGACGAGAACAATTAATTTGATAGATAGTACTCAATGGTAAATTGTAAAAAACCTGTCAACTAAATTACCCAGTTTCCAGTAGGATTCCGCAGTAGGATTATGCTATGTTAACCATACTGAACATTCTCAAATATTCTCAAGCATGACGTTAAACCCACTTCCATCACCACCACCATGTTCATGCACCATATATATATATTCCTATAGCTGTAAACTTTTCAGTTTGAACGAATTATATATGTATCTCTCCGCTCCATTAATAAACCTGCAACGAAGAACCTACAATGGTCTATTTATTCTTTAAGTAACAGTTGGCTTGAGACAAGCGCTTTCTGAAAATTGCACTACTTCAGATCCTCATTAACAAATAGGAGCGGTCGGTTAGCCTGTTGGTTAAGGCGTTCGCACGTCATGCCGAAGACCCCGGGTTCGATTCCCCACATATTCACAATGTGTGAAGCCTATTTCTGGTGTCCCTCGCCGTGATATTGCTGGAATAAACAATGCGCGAGTAGTCACATCGGCAAAATATTTCAGCCATATTGTGACTATGAACAAGTTATATTGTAATAATAAATCATTATATATGAACAAGTTATATTGTAATTATAAATCATTATAAAACCTATAAATAAATAACTAGAATATCACAGATATGGTTGTAAAAAATAGTATGAAAATCTAAATATTTTAATTATGAAAGACAATACAATATAATAGTTGTGATAGATCGCCAACAACTGAAGGCAGATCACCATACTAGGGACCATGGGGACTTACAGTGCCTGTGCTACCTGCCTGGACTCTAGCTGGATTTACACCATCCCTTCAGCCGCTGGCAATTGTAGTCAAAACTAGCCATACTTTAAAATAACACATATTCTACGATTAAAAACACGTGGTGTGGAGAATCCTTTGAATTAAATGGGACTTACATACCTTCTCAGGGGGGGACAATTATTTTACGCTACTTCCACCCCTATGAAGGTAATACCACTAACAGTCAAAGTCATTAATTCATTCCTACAAATTACAACTCATAATCTAATGACAATACATAAAACATATTATCAATTAATTTAATTTCTTTTAAAAACTCAATAACTAAATGAATATGTACATTATCAAAAAGATCCTTCATCGTTTTTACATTGAAATCGTTATGGCTTGAGATGGAAAAATCAATACAATCAAGCAGGACATGCTTGACTGTAATTATTTCATCACAAGAGATACAAAATGGACGATATCCACCTTTTAATAAATATTCATGCGTAAAACGAGAATGGCCAATACGACATCGTCTTGAGACGACCTCCTCAAACCTGGAGAGACAACCCAAGTACGTGTAAACGATGGTCGGTTTAATTTGATGTAATTTATTGATACCTACTTTGGTGTCCCACTTCTGTTGCATTAGATCTCTGATATAGCATCTAATTACAGTTTTGTAATGGTTGTATGGGATTAGTCAAGATCGGTATACCCACGTGAGCTGTCGTCTTGTAATTAATATATTGAAACAAATTCATCTGTAAAATAAACTATGGATATATCTATGTTCATCAATATTGCCTTTACTTGTTGGCCCTATTGTTTGTGCCTATTCTTAAATTGTAAATAATATTGTCACAGCCCTTTTTCGAAGTTGTAAATAGGTACTTTTGTGATGTTAAAATGTATAAATGAAAACTTGCTTTGCTATGTAATTCTGTATAATTGTAGATTTGTGTTAACTTGGTCACGTCGCTATATGGCTGAAGCAATGGCGACCCCATGTTATATTTTAACTCACTCACTCCAATCCACATCGGTATCACAACCTCACAGGCCACCGCACCTGTGTACAGTCTGCCCAAGTTTTATAACCTGGCTAAGGCCGCTTCACCACCAGCTTGTCGTCCGCCGTAAGTCGGAGCGACGGTTGTGCATGGACTTGACGTGACTGAAACTGACACGACACACTGGGAGACACATCAGGACATCAGAAGCTTTGCTATTAACACGCACGAAGTCTGTACGTTATACAAGCAGCCAGAGAAATGAAACAAAGATTACTGACGCGTGTACTACAATACAGCAGTCATAATCCAAACATATCAAACTAAAAATCTTAACTCACTCACTGTAGCTAGACTTTCTGGTCATATTGATTTGTTAATTCTGTTGATCTGAAATTTTAGCAAGGTGAAATATATTTCCAAACCTGGTTCAAATATAGGTGAAACCTCTATCTAATACCTTAAAATGACAGTTTAGATTCCATTGAATGATTGCCGATGTGACGTTAATTAACTCACTCCCATAAGGGCAAGACTTCCGCCCGTATCCCCCTAAATTTTAACGATAAAGACAAAAACAAACTTTGAGTGGCATTTTCAGAAGTTGGTTATCGTTCAGTGTGTTCAGATGCAATTAAAGAGACATGTTAAAATCCATCCTGATGCTGGACGAGGATATATGTATATATTTTCAGGTGATATGATTTGACAAGAATGAAATATAAGGGGGGATAGGGGAGGAAGTCTTTCACCTTTCTAGTCACTTTATGGCTGAAATATTGCCAAGGTGACGTTTAAATTTTAACTCACACATTTGGGAGACTGCATGATAGTTTAAGAGAGTGAGCAAACGACTATGGTTTTACGCCGGTTTTAGCAACATTCCAGCAATATTTCGGCGGGGGACACCAGAAATGGGCTTCACACATTGTACCCGTGTGGACAATCGAACCTGGGTCTTCGGCGTGACGAGCGAACGCTTTAACCACTAGGCTACCCCACCGCCCCGTTTAAGTGAGTGAATGAGGGAAACTTGAACGTCACCTCGTCAATATTTCAGGCAGTCCCGTTAAGCTGGTTTTCCTTTGGTTGCTACTTGTCCATAGATTAGTTTTAATTTGAACTATTTGTTTTCATTTTAATATTGACATGGTTTGAATCAAAATTAAAACTATGATATCTATCGTTTTGCTTTTATGGCGTTTGTTGACAGTTTTTAAATAAAATCTTGTTGTCCCAGCTTATGGCTGAAATATTGCCGATGTGACGTAATGACTTTCACCCATCAGTACCATAAAGTGATACTGTACCTGCACAACGTCCTTAAACTTTGTCCAATAGGGCTGGAACATAGCCGACGCAACGTTCGATATTAACTCACTCACTCACTTTGCAAGAGTATTCTCGAAAAATGTGTTATTCCTTAAACATTGCATCAACTTGTATTTACCGACACGTCCTGACGTTTTAGCTACGTAATAAAACGGTACTTAAATAAATGCTGTTGTTGTTTTTCTACAATAAAATAATAACAGTGTTTATTTGAAAATTCCTGAACAAAATTGTTCCAATCTGAAACTGCCCGGTTCATGTGATGTAGCAACTTTTAGAAAGCGGGAAAATTGCGCGTACACGAAATATGTGTTGGCATTTAAACACCCCCGTAATAAAATCGCCGTATTGTTCGTCAATATTACACAGTCACGAAATCCCATTGGTAATACAGTCAGAAAGGTTTACGTACAGTCTGTCCATGTTTTATAACCTGGCTAAAGCCGCTTCACCATAGGCTGCTCGTCCACTTTGTGTTGGTGGAACTGTAGTACACGGATTTCACGTGGTTAAAACTGACACGGCACACTGGGAGACGCAACAGGAGGACAGAAGTTTAGGTCTTTACACTCGGGTAATCTGTATTTTAAGTGAGTGAGTTAAAATTTACCGTCACATCGGCAGTATTTCAGCCATATCGTGACTAAGAAAGTTGTAAATTTATATATGAATTAAATACGTGAGCGGGTGAAAAACGATGGTAAATATGAATATTCTGTGATTGAAGTCAGCCAGTATGAGAAATGAAAAGCATATTTACGCATGTCCCACTTACTCTGCCACGTACAACTTGTTTTGGCCACTATATGGCTGACATACTGCCGATGTGACTAGAAATCGTAACTCGATCAGTCGGGTACCCTAGCAAAGCGTCTGGGTACACCCCGTTTGACTGCTGATATATAATGACGGACAATAGAAACTTTCTTCTCGTTCAATTAAATCTCACTTGAAAACAACAACATGAAATCGAACTTTGAAGTTTATAATTTGTAAAGCAACGACATAGGCACATGCTAAGTACAAAAGTTCGATTTTTAACAAGGCTGATAACTTATTGAACAGGTTATGGCGGACATGGGGTCAAACTAGAAAATTCACGATCAGTGGGTCCATTCGGGAAACACAGCAAAACGTGAACAGAAGTCTCTAATAGCGAGTTTGTCCACCTCTGGATAGAACACATGCAAACACACTTCTTCTGACTGAAGTTGGGAGGCGTCTGGTGACGTCAGCTAGGATTCGCCTCCATTCTTCGACAAGGGCTTGAGTCATTTGCTGCACTGTAACTGGTGGATTCTGTCTCCGTTGAATAACTATCAAGGTGGTCCCATACGTGCTCGATTGGCGACATCTCGAGAGAGCGTGCAGGCCATGGCAGGATGTTTTTGGCGTGAAAGAAGTTCTGGACAACTCGAGCAACCATGTCGGTCTGTCAGCAGCGTTCCTCGGTACAGTCGGTAGGCCCTGATACCATAGGCCCGTAGTCGCCTTGACACTATCCTTCGACTCACTGGGTGACCGAGTGCCGTTGACGCTGATGACGTCACCGTCAGGAAGCGGTTTCTAAGGTGTAACGTCCTCAGGTGGCGGTCTTCCTGCGCAGTTGTCACCCGGGGTATGCCTGTCTGAGGCCTGTCTGAGATCTTACCAGTCTGTTGGTAACGCCGACGGAGCAATTGAAGGTTCTTGGAACGTGACCCGTTGTAGCGTCCATTTGCAGCATTCCGATGGCCCTCTCTCTCGCTCTGCTGAAGTTAACTTCGGCATTGCAAAGTGGTTTTCTGCTGAAGTACGATCTGCTCTGCTCTGTGCTGTGAGGTGGTTTTATACCATGCATGCAAGTGCAAAACGCCTGCATTTTGTGTTTTCGATACGAAGTTGTCAAGAATTGCGTTTGAGCGCTGATGTTGGTCCGAATCGAACCCTTCTTGTTGGCGATAATTATGGGGCAATTTGCATTTGATAATATTTTCTTATGTTAATATTATGACAAATTGTGCAAGAGAAAGTCTCCACCTAATTATGACGAGCTACTTAGTTCATCAATATTTTTTGCGTCGTCATCAGACATTAGCAACGCCAGAGTTCTGTGTTATATATCACGACAACCCTTGAGATGCGGTGAAACAACTGATCCCATCAACTTGTGCGTATGGAGAGAGCCACATTTGTGGTTGGGTGGGGTCGAGCTCAGTCACAAGTCCGCTTCGTGGGGCTGTCGTGGATTGTCTGGGTCAGATGTTATTATCTGTTCCTTCTAAATACTGCTGAGGATAATTCAATGTTTAAATGATGATAATATAGAAGAATGATGCCGGGATCCAAAAAAACATGTCGGAATTCACAGATTGTTGGATTATACAGAGTCCACTGTATCCAAAAAACAAACGGATAGTGTTATGCTTAAATTAGATGTTTATTTATTTTCGGAACAGAATTTTCAGATTACATATGTTGTCAAGAAGAAAGAGAAAGAATATATTTCATGAAAACATACCATTTACAAAGGACAAGGTATGATAAGGGTGGTTTTGGGCCCATAAACAGAATTGGCTGAACACATGTTATTTGTTTAGAGACAAGGTGGCTTTGCATAAAAAGTTATTTTTAAACGAGCTGAGGCCATAATTTCAATGTAGAGGGGCCAAAAATGGGTTTTATCAGTTCCCATGAAAAAATAACAAGAAATCTGAAATATCAGTGTGCCATAATGACTTATATACAACTATCAGTTTATTTACATACAAACAGTATCAGTTTTACAACAGGTATTCATGACGAAGAAACATGTCAACATCAATCACAAGGTTTTAACTTCATGGGGCCCAATTAGGGTTGCAATACATTGTGGACAGTAATTCAATTACTTGCCAATTGATTACAAAAAAGCTCATTATTCACAACTTTCTTTGCAAACATAAACTATAGGTCAATTTTACAACATGTACTTGTGATAACCAATCATGTCCCACGAAAAATCACAGGGGGCCCATTTTAGGTCTAATTACATTTTGGGCACAGCTTGATTTAACAAGTAAGTGTTAAAAGTCAGTATTCACAACCGGTTTTAGCAAATATACAGTAAACATCTCATTCACAACATGTTGTTATAATAACCAATCATGTTGCGCTAAAAAGCACAGGTCTTGACCTCAAAGGGGCCTATTTCAGGTGAAATTACATTCTTGGCACAGCTTGATTTAACACCATGTAAGTGTTAAAAGTCAGTATTTACAACATTCTTGCAAATATACAGTAAACATCTCAATCACATCATGTTGTTATAATAACCAATCATGTTGCACTAAAAAGCACAGGTTTTGAAGTGTTAAAGGTCAGTATTCAAAAATCTTCAAAAAGTAATTATTCACAACTCATTCACTGCAAATATATATAAAACATCCACTTTCACTCTTCATCAACATGGTCATCAATCTCTGAATCAGTTTCTGAATCACTGTCAAGAACTGCAGCATTCAACCGTGTACCACTAGAGTTGCTGGAAACAGGCATATTGTTTTGGTGTCTGCCATACCCAGATCTTCTCTCAACTGAAAAACAGATGACTTTATATCAAAAGAAAATTCGGTTTTAAAACTTTGATATTATAAATCTATTCAAGGGTAACATTACTTATTTATTTTCAAATGTCAGTAGTCTGGCCTTGAAGGTTTATGCAGATTTAATCACCACTGAGACATCAGTATTTCTGAAATTCTGTCACATTAAATTTGAAAATTGAAGAAAAAATATTGGTTATTTTTTAGCACTCATATTATGCTCACCTTCCACCTCAAGTTTTAATTTGTCATCTTCATAAAATGACACTCCTGAAATCAGTCTAAGCAAGTTGCTCTTATCTGAAAACAAATATTTGAAATCATAAAAGAATTATCATTATGTTCAAGAAATTGGTGCTTTCTAATTTTTCTAATGCTAAACATGTCAATAGTATAGTTATATAGGGAAGGGAATTGACCTCCAAAAGCATGATCAATTGTTGAGGCCACTTTTTGATCAATTATACATATAAGATAAAAACAACTGTTAGAGCACGTGAAAACAAAGGTAATCAGTCCTCCGTTTTAATATGACAATTGAAACCAATAGTCATTGATTCTGTAAACATATTTTTAAGGAGAAATAGTGAACGCTTTAATTGATTATGTGATTTGGTTATCGGTAATTGACTGGCAGCCCACAAAATATCCATTAACTAATTATTTGTTTGATCAGTGCACCACTAATTAACAGCTCTGGACAGTTTGTAAATATTTACTTAAAGAAATTACCATACTAACATTTTGAAACAATGCTTACCTTCTACAGGTTCATTATTGTGTGGGAACAAAGATGAAAAGTCAGTGTCTTCAGGCTTAAACAAGATTTACATGATGTTAATTCAATTTGTTTGAACAGTGTAACTTACATTACCAAAATTAAGAAAATATTTTTACAAAATTTGTATTTCATATACACAAGTTTTGTCATCCAATTTACAATGTTTAACTTAACTTTTGAAGAAAAAAAAAGAAGAAAAGAAACACACCATTAGGATTTGAACCTGAATGTCTGATAACAGAACAAATTGAGAGGCCATCACTGTAGCTACTAGGCTACAGATTCTACTGTTCCTATTTGTCACTTTATGCTTATATATTACACTTTGCAACAATGTGTCACTTGACGTCTGCTTGCTTTTCATAATCTGCTAGACCTTGATACACTGTTCTTATTCTAACAATATTAAATGTAGCCTGATATATTCTAGAAAACATCAAGGTACATTATTTTTGTTAAAATGTGTATGATTATACACAGTTACATCCAGTGGAATGCCAATGTTATTTGACAGTGACACAGAGGGGTTTGCTAAACAGATGATAGAACAAATATGATAAAATTCTAGCATAATTACAAAGATTCTCACCTTTAGAATGCTGCCTGATCATATTTTGAAAAATCCTCTGATGTCTTCTTATTTTTCCAGCAGTAATCAACAGGGTCTCCAAAAAACTACCCTTGTTTACCTCAAAGTAATCAGCCTTGAGAGTCCCTTACGATATTGAAACTTTTTAATAAACATGTTTGATAAGTTCATTTTAGTGCTCTAAAACATTCAAATTAGTAATGAATCATGGTATAGTTGTGTAAATGTGACAGATAGTGTTCAGAGATATCACGTTACGCCAATGTTTATTTTTGAGATGTTGTATGGGGTATTTTCATACAACAGAAAAAATGTACTTTTTTAAACATTTTGATATGAGCAAAAGCGTGACCCACCATAATTTTTTAGGAGTGCATTCTAATTTACTCTCTTCATGTGTAGTGAAAAAATTGGGATGGGTCAAGCTTTTGCTCACACTTTTTTATCACTCTGAAAATATGAAAATGCAGGTTTGTCGAAGATATTGTAAAATAGGTTAACGTTGAGGCCTTCAAAGAGGAAAAAACGGCACTAAAACATATAAACCATATGGATTTAATTTCAACAATTTATTTAGCATTTTTTATGCTAAAATTATCATGTTGTAGAACTTTGAATATCATGAAATTTTGTGGGCCAATAGGGGCCTTTATCATACCTTGTCCTTTACACAAAATATATATATATCACATATCTGTACAAATTTACATTATCTCCAAAACTCTTGGGCGGTGGGGTAGTGTAGTTTTTAAAGCGATCGCTCGTCACGCCACATGGGTACAATGGGTGACGCCCGTTTCAGGTGTTCTCCGTCGTGATATTGCTGGAATATTGCTAAAAGTGGCGTAAAACTCACTCGCTCACTCTAAAACATTCCATATTCGGTGTTAACCCACGAAAGATCGTTGGAAAATCTTAATTTGATGGTGGTGCACGGACAAGCCTGGCCTTTGGGATGGCTCCTGGACCTTCTACCATTCGGAATAGAAATTATAGAATTATATAATGATCTTGCAACTTGCCAATACGACATCGTCCTCTGTTGGTTGCCCAGCCACGTTGGCATTTCTTGGAACACAATGACCGATTTTGCTGCCAAGGCAGCACTCAACAAATCTGTGACACCACTTCTGATCCCATACTCTGATTACAAAGCTAGCATTAGAACTTATATCCGTGATCTGATGCAAAAGAAGTGGGACACCCAAATAGGTATCAATAAATTACATGCAATAAAACCAACTATCGGTTACACCGACTTGGGTTGTCAGTCCAGATTTGAAAAGGTCATCATACGACGATGTCGTATTGGCCACATAAGATATACTCATGAGTACCTATTGAAGGGCGAGGATCCTCCGTTTTGTATCCCTTGTGATAAAAGAATCACGGTCAAGCATGTCTTGCTTGACTGTGTTGAATATTCCATCACAAGGGATATCTATTTCACATCACCAACTATGAAGGATCTTTTTAGTACTGTCAGCTCTCATTTAATTATTGCATTTTTAAAAGAATTAGATTTGTTAAACGATTTGTAAATAGATAAATATTTATCATTGGCAGTTTGAAATAGTAACTTAGATTGTTAGGGGCTGTATCCTCAAGGGGGGTAAAAGTACTGTAAAATGTTTGTCCTCCTGAGAGGGTACGTAAGTCCCAAACCATTTGAAGTAAAATTCTAATCTTCCACTTTTTTAATCGTAGTATTCTTGTCATTTTAATTTGTGGCTAAATTTGCTTACAATCGCCAGCGGCTGAAGGGATGGTGTGAATCCAACCAGGGTCCATGCAGGTAGCTAAGGTACTGTAAGTCCCCATGGACCCTGGTATGGTGATCTACCTTCAGCTGTTGGCGATCTATAGCCCGTTTTTATTTTGTACTGTCTATAGTGATTTAATTTTACGTTAGCGTACTAGTTTTAAATTTATAGCTGTGATGTTCTAGTATTTTTACTGTCCTTCGATGACAGGTATTTATGTTCCAACCTCATTGATTTTCATATTTATATAAACTGGATTGTTCTCGTCACAATATGGCTGAAATATTGCCGATGTGACGTTAAATAATAACTCACTCACTCACTCACTCTAACATTCGGAAATTTGCATCTGCAATCTTCTTTGCCATCGTCAATTCCCTCGATTCTATCTCAGGTCTCAAATTAAAATATTTGACGTCATCTTCGCCCATGTCATTTTCCTGACATGACATCAATTGTGCCTTCTTTAAAGCTTGTACATATTTTGTCTTTTTGTGGCTGGGGAAGTCTGTCTGTCATATGCCTTGGACTCGGTCATGACTCTTCTGAAGAAAACAAGCCAATATGCTATTGTGTGTAATGTGAATGTTAAACCAATGTGAAAATAAAAGTGATGGCTTCACTGATAATCTTATAATCAACTTGTCAGTAATATTGATCGTTGCGTGTTTAGTGCATTATAATAACACAGCCTGGTAATGGCAGGTGATGTACGGTACAACATGTTTACTCCTTTCAAAGATCATTTTTATTCCAGATCACCCGGATTAATACTATGAGTTATTGGTCTAGTTAGCATGCAGTATACTGTATCTCCCTAATCCTTTGTTAATTGATGAGTGAGTCAAGTCAGTTAGGAATGAATGAATGAATGAATGAATGAATGAATGAATGAATGAATGAATGTCTTTATTTCCTCCAAAATATATATTCGAAGATTACATAAACAAACATCAGTCAGTTACATATATCAAAGCACGGTTATTTACAACAATGATAGTCCAGAAAGTATACATCAAGGAATCCTTTAAAGAACAGATATAGTTCGAATTAAAGTTGCAAGCAACGATAACGGGCTCCGTGGCTTAGATTATTTCTAGCCATTTGCTACCTGTCATGCAGATGTCGAAAGCAGTAAAGGCTATAGCTGATATGGATTATATCACTATCAGTAATGAGAAATACTTCAGTAGTAAACTTTGAATTCTTATGTTTGAGGGTTAGATACAAAGGATTGTGTTGTATGGTATGGGTAATTGCACTTATGGCGAAGAAAAAAGAATAATGCACGTTCAATTGCTAATAATTTATTTCTTTTTACTGAATTGATGACATCCTCACCAGTTGTGACAGATTGATGGTGCTGTTTGAAAACATATTAACTGGAATTACTGGACGTTCTGTAAAATTAGATAATTTGTTTGCAAAGCTTGAATTGCATTCCTGGATCTGGATTTAAGAATATCATTTGGTGTCTCGGGTAAAACAGGAATCTCAAGGCAAAAGAAGCCGTTGATCAAATTGACAAGAAAACAGAAAAATTGCCAACCTTAACTGAAAAAGGTGCAAAGTTCACTATGATTCACAATAAATGACTAAAGGAGTAATTCTATTGCAAACAACAAAACAAACGTTTCCAGTGATCTAATACAAAAATTACAATGACCCAGTCGAATTAGATATAGAACGTTAGTGTATGTTAGATTCGTTTACTGCATTCACTTTGGTTGTTAAACTGGTGTAAAGCCAACGTAAAATACTCATACAAGTTCCAGCTAAAATTCATTTCCGTAACACTACAGTCCAAATGCATAATTTGGTTAAAGTGAGTCGGTTTGCAGTGTGATATTGTTAATTATGCCTGAACGTGATTTGGCGTGCATATAGTGTATTTGTCTAATAGAACTGAGTGAGTTGGATAGTATATGGAAGTTTGTTTGCTGTACAGAGGGTATAAAGTGGAGTGTAGTAGGATTGCTGTTAGTTCTGCAGTGTTGATGGTAGTATGGTTAGTATAGCGTAAGTTTATTGTTAAAGGATGAGTTTGTTTTACATGTATGTCTATGCCTGTGTTTTTGTAAGTATTAATGGATGCGTCTGTGTAGATGTGGATGTGGGGTAGGTACTTAGTGTTTATGTGGTTGTTTATGGTGTTTATTTTCGGGTGAGTGTAGATACCATTTCCATTTAAATATCAACAACAGCCAAGTTGAAATGTCACTCGAAGCATCCGTACTCTGTATTTGAGTAGTATGTACCAATATCCACAACGCTGTTTCTCTCGCGCTGAGCTTGGTTGACACATGTCATCGGTTCCCAATTGCGCAGATCAATGTTCATACTGATAATCACTGGATTGTCAGGTCCAGATTCGATTATTTACAGACCGCGGCCATACAGCTTGAGTATTGCTGAGTGTGGCGTAAAACTAAACTAACTCACTCACTAACACGCTCATGCAAGTGAACTTGTGATTTCAGAGCAATTAAGGTACTTCAGTAGTTTGTATCAGTATCCATTACACTGTTACGCTCGGGCTGTTGGAACTGAATTTGTGAATCGAGAGAAGGTATATATACTGGAAAAACACGTATCACCTCGATACAGGTCACCTATGAAGTTTTAAAATCCATGCAAACTGCAGAAAACCCAAATGTTACCGAAAGCGTATTACTCTTTGCGCATTGCAAATCCGGCGAGTGGGTGGTGTTGAAAGATTTTACTCGCGCTTCCTTCAGTTGGCATAGCGCATCTACCGCCAACACTCACAAATACATATGTATCTAACCCACAAACGGTAATGCTTTTAACATGTACCTTAGTGTAAAAAATGATCAGCTTTTGAGATACATATTGCCAGCTTTCATTGTGCTCTGAAGAGAACCAATGAAGACAGCACGTATAGTGAGCAAAATAGATTTTCTTTTGAGTCCTACCGTTGTGTTTGGTGCTGTAATGCTACAATCCATAGGCATGTTGGGGATTGGCAGCATGCGTGCATACACATATTTTAATCGAAGTCGGACTGAAAGTTTCAGAGTTAAGGGTGCTTGAAGCTTATTTGGGGGCTTGAAATCGTCCAAAAGAGAGCCCGACCTCCTCACTGAAACGCGGCGCTCAGACCAGAGTAATTCCCCTTATACCATAGTTACTCCTTTAACTTTTACCATGACCCGGAACCCTCAATTTTGAGAACCTTTAAAAGCTGCCTAAAGACATACCTCTCCCAAAATATTGAATTACAATGAAGATAACACCGCTACTGCACTGTATTTTAATTTTGTGTAGCGCCATGGGATTTTGGGCACATAACAGATTCTTTATTATTATTAACATTGGTGGTGGTAGAATTGGGTTCAACGTCGTGCTTGAAAATATTTCGCTCATATGACGACGTGCATGCGTGTGGATGTGTATGTGCGGCTGCTTGTACTAGCCAAGACTGAAGCTGGTTTTATAGTGCTAGCCCACTGAGATACCCAAGACTGAAGCTGGTTTTATAGTGCTAGCCCACTGAGATACCATGCCACAGTGAAGCATGAATACCCCACTCAGGCACATTATACTGACTCCGAGTCGACCAGTCCTTGTTGTACCCTTTTAATGCCGAGCGCCAGGCAGGGACCAACAAGTACCATATTTTAACGTCCGGGCGGACGCTTTAACCACTACACCACGGAGACGGCCATTAACATTGGTATTAGCTCTTTGCCAACATTACATTGTTATACTCTTGGTCTGCATTAAATGCCGTTACATGTAGTTGACAAGTCGTGATTCACATTTAACTGTGTGTAAACAGTTGTGCCACAATCAGGGTTGTCATATATCACAGCATATAGTGTTCTCTCTAAATACTCAATGCTTTTATGTAGTCTATCATCGGTCACAAGGCATGTATTCATAGGATGGATAGACAAAACCAAGTATGATATCACGTTGAGAATTAAATGTCCTCTTGTTAAACACAAGAAAGATTATCCCTGTGTCACTGACAATAACACCACGTTAGCCGCGTATCAATGAGGAGTGAGACACAGACAGCCACGCCCCCTAGAGTAGTTAAAGTCTCTATAGTTCGTATAAACGGTATGATCAGGGAAGAATGATTCGATATTGTCTTTCGGACAATTATTCCAGATCTTCAATAAGCCAAACATAGGTGCTTACACAAAAATCTCTGAGAAACTATGACACATTCGAGTCATCAGAAAGTCGGTGAGTGAGTCGATCTTTAGTATTTTCAGGTCTGCCTCTAACCACGAAACGGTCAAACTCTTTAACATGTACCTTAGAATAAAAAATGATCAGCAAACCATACAAATGTACACTGACAATTTTCATAGCCCAAAATAAAGAACCAATCAAGATTAGCAACTGTGGTGAGGAAAATAGATTATTACTTGTCCCTCTGTTGTCTTTGAAGCTATATTGCTGCAAGTGGTCGCCGTACAAACACTGGCGGCATAAGTGTATATCCAAAGTTTGGTCGAAGTCGGATGGTTGGTTTCAGAGTTACGGCTGTTTAAAGCTGGAAAGCATGAGCTCTGAGGACTGGAAAACATGACCCCTACCGTTGTTTGGTGCTGTATTCATAGCTATAATGGGCACTGGCAGCATACGTGTATACACATATTTTGAGAGCAAGTACATTTAATGCCTTGATACGGGTTACCTATTAAGTTTGAAAATTGGTGGAAGCTGCAAAAACACAATTGTTACTGAAAGTGCACTACTTTTTGGGCATTTGAAAGCCAGTGAGTAGGGGTTGTTGGCAAATTTTGATGGTGTTTCCTTCAGCTAGCTGAATTACTGCTCGTAAATGATATGTATCTAGCACCCAAACAGTGACACTTTTGGCATGCACAATGACATTTTGATTGCACATCTACTCTACAATCTGGGTACCGATTGGATCAGTAGTTATGCAGAGATTGGCAGTTGAAATTGAATTTTTTAAATTAATTTTGATCTATCTACCCTTTGGTATTGGGCCTTGAGTCTTGAGATTTTAATGGGGAATATCTACATGTGGGTGATATGTTTAAAGAAAATGTGGGTCAAGTGTTAGCGTTAAGTGAATGAGTGAGTGAGTGAGTTGGGTTTTATTCTGCTTTCTATCAATATTCCTGTAATATCAGGGCGGATGTTAAATATGTTAGAGTTTTAATTATAATTATATATACTATAAGTTGTAAGCTTGTCTTGAGGGTAATAATACGGTCTGATGTACGCCTCTTTGTAGCGGTGTCATCCGAGCCCATTAGGCGAGGATGACCTACCAACAAACATCAGGCCGTATTACCGAGGTTGAAGTATATAACGTATTTATCTTACCACCATGTTAAATGCACAAAATATCATTTTATTTTATGTTAAAACGCTAATGATTATATGATATGCATACAAAATGGCGTCTGCCTCTCGCCTGTATTTGTAACATCAGTGAAAGATATTCTGAAATGCATAAAACAAATGTTTAAGTTGAGTGTGCAAACCACTCAATGTGTAAAATAGCTTCTATAAAGCAGTGGAAGTAGGTAAATAAATTTGTACAAAGTGAACACAAAAACAGCTGATCGAACGGTTTTTGAACTTCGGGTACGGCATGCGTCATATTATGACGTCAAACAATTGTAAGCGCTTCCGCTTCTCGGCGGAGAGCTTGGCGGTTACCGTGGCAGCGGGTAATATTAGGAAGGTGACATGGAAACTTGTTAAACCGTCATTGACCAATGAAATTAAAGTATTTTACATGAAGGTAAGATAAATACACACACACACACACACACACACACACACACATATATATACACTCGCTATTTCCACTTGATATGTAAGTTGAAAGACAAAATGTAAGACATAAATGCCAAGTGTGTATATGTACACACACACACACGCACAGAGAGATTTTGAAACACATACACGAACACATATGAGATCATAGTTAATTGTATATGGGCCTGAGCCCATGAATACAATAAATTGAATTGAAATTATAATTGAAACTGACTCTAACTGCGAAACAAATGAAAAACAATATCTAAAAAGCTTGACAACAGGAGAAACAATTGGTTTAAAGATGAACTCTAAAATGTACATTGCCTATTGAAATGATACAAGAACATATTGCACAGAATTATATTAAGAAGTGTAATTTTGTAATGGTAGTACTTATGTTTGATAGTTGTGTGGAACTTATGTCTATTTTATAAAGGTTATTTTTATTATAGTCCATTGGCTCAAAAGCGGACCAATGAATTGCAATCGAAGTCGAAAACTAATAGACATGAAATAGACATAATCAAAACGACAGACCAACTGTGTGAGGTTTTTGCAGAATTTATGTCCTTAAATTAAAAAGTTGTTTAACAAAGTATCATTAAAATATTGACACCGGTCAGTATTTGTTACGAGGTAGGAGTGCAGAGAAAGGGACAGCCAGGTGTGCGAGAAAGGATAGAGATGGCACAGCATATGTTAATGAATTAAAAACTTTGAGGGCACTTATGCTTGTGCTTCTCTGACACTTGGCTGTCCCTTTCTGTGCACTCCTCTCTCGTAACAAATAGTGAACTTTGTTAATATTTTAATGATAGTTTTTAAACGATTTTGTAATTTTAGGACATACATTCTGCAAAGTAATCACAGAGTTGATCTGATGTTTTGATTATACTGAGCGTTTCATTGAGTATTATATGTTTTCAAGTTAGAGTGCAATTCATCGGTTTGCTTTTGAGTCATAGATATATAGATAGGACTGACTGAGTTTAGTTTTACGCCGCTTTTAGCAATTTTCCAGCAATATCACAGCGGGGGACACCAGAAATGGGCCCAACACATTGTGCCCATGTGGGGAATCGAACCCGGGCCTTCGGCGTGACGAGCCAACGCTTTAACCACTAGGCTACCCCACCGCCCCTACTATAGATAGGAAAGCATGAAAGATCAAATGTAAATTATAAATGCGTAATATATTAAAATAAAAACAAAATTGAAACTAAATTGAGCTATGAAACAAATAAACAATAATCTTAAAAGCATAAGAATACGAGAATGGATTAACTTGGAATGGATGAAGTTTTTACAAGCACATGGATACCATAGCATGAATTGGAGAAGTCTTTAGTTCAGGAGTGTTTAGTGTCTGAAACAGAAATAATAATGTTGTGAATTTGGTGTTATGTATCAGAAATTGTTTTAGATATGTTTGGTAAAGATATTGTATTGGATTAAATTTAATGAAATGAAATGATTATTAGGTTAAAAAATCTTATAGGTTTGATTGGATCTAAAAGTTTGAACGTTTAGATATAGATTCTTGTATCGTTGTCAAGCATTTCCAATTTCTAAAATGTTACTCAAACAAGTTAAGTTTCATTTTGTTGATAAAATAATATACAAACCTTTTTCGTCGTCATCTGTAGCTGGGGTCCTGAATGAAAATATTATATTGTGAATTAGTTTGGCAAGGGTTGGTAATGTGTATATTAATGAAATGAAAATTGTATTTAATTGCTGCTAATGAGGTTAATATTGAATAATATCGTATGGAATGTTTTTATATACACATACACTGAATGTTTTGCTTGTTTGACTGTATTTTGAGAGAGAGAGAGCCAGAGAGAGAGAGAGAGAGAGAGAGAGAGAGAGAGAGAGAGAGAGAGGGAGAGGGAGATGCATGTATACTTACATTGAAACAACAACATCTCCCTCAAATGTCATCTCAAACTTCTGAGTTGTGACCATTCTGTTCGAAATGCTTTCTTTAAGATATCTGTGCATGCAATGGTACAGTTTCTCTTCAAAGAAAAGAAGCTGTTCATCTCTGTAATGGAAAAGTTTTCTTATGTTGAATTGAAGAGTGTAAGTAATAGATAAATGTTATTTGTGATAGAAAAATGTATTATCAATGTACTTATGAGCTAGTTAGGTAATGAGATTGTTATTAATACTAGAAATATTAATTTTGGAAACATCTCCAAAGTAAACTATTTAAATTATTTGATCAATAATGATAGCATTTGTTTATTTACTAATGAAGCTTCATTGATAGTGGGAGTTGGAGATAGTTTCTACATTTGAAAGATAACATAAGATAACATAATATATGGTTATTTTGTGGTATTTAGTTATTGTGATTTACTTACTCATTAAATCCAACAGCATCAATAGTTCCTGTTTTTGTGGTTATCACTTGTGGAAGAATCTGTAACAGATATTACACAATTAAATGTTAATGTTCAATAAATTAAATATGTTATTATGTATTATAAATACATGTATAGTAAAGTTTCGTTATGTACCATTGTATTGGATTGTATTTAAGTTATATTGCAATGTGTACGCGTTTTGTGTATCATATGTATGTATTCATATTGTTGTATATTGATATCAGAAGTTAAGTGAATTAATATAAAATTTACCTCAACTGTTGTATCTTTTGTTGAGTTCAGTTCCTTGTTACCTCGATAAATATTTGTCCTTAAGTGACTTATTTTTAGAGGTCTGTGTGTTGGGACATCTAGTTCACTCTTTTCATCCCACAGTTTGATGGTGATTTGTCGACTGGAATCTGTGAGGTAAATTGTACGCCTCGGTACTCCAGGCGTAGTTCTTGGATATGCCTTGTTGAAAAGAAAATAGAATATATATTATAAAATGTGTACTAATGGGTTTAATACATGAGATATTAATTTGAAGTGTGATTTTGGTGGTATACTAAGCAACAAAAAGAAATGTCAGTTTGTAATTTTTGTTTGATTGTATTTTTTAACATAAAAAAACTGGATAATTGTAATGTTATGAAACCTGATTGAAATATTTACCTTACAATGTCAGCAGGATGCTGTCTCGACAGTTCAGAGGAATTAGGCGCTAGAAAGACTTGCAGTTGGGTATACTGCTCACGTTTGCTAATCAATTTCAGATCACTGTTCAGACCATTTACAAGCTTCAGCAATATTTCACCAACACCACAAATGGTCGCACTCATACTGGCATACAAAGGGTGACCATATGACCTCAAGACTGTCATGTTGTGCGTCAACATGTACAAAATCCGTTCATGCAGACATCTGAAACAGCACACCAGACAGTTTGAACACACGAAAGACCAATCAGTACTGATATAGTACTGCTATGTTTTAACAGCAGGAACCTCCAGTGTTGTACACCTTACTGTTGTCGCTTGTGGTGGTCACTCTAGATGTTGAACTGGGGTGTAAATGTTCACATAATGTCTTGGATATGTGGATGTGTCAGGATATTGTACACAATATTTGTTTCTGCTTATTATGTTCATTTCTGTAATGATTTGATTAATTTTAATTTTGAATTGGTATTGAAGCTATTATTGCTGCTGGATATATTTGAGTTAAACATAAGTCAAGTGTTAGGTAAATGTTACTAACCTGGATAACTTTTCCTTCAACACTGTGGCTAGTGTTTACAGCAGAGGCAAGAACTTCTGTAATTGTTGATGTTGGCGGATCTAAAAACGTTGTACAACATCATCATTGATGTTGAATGGTTGTGCCGATAGGATCTGAAATTAGACAATTTTATTGTTGTTGATATGAGCATGAAACAGAAATTAAATGTGTATTCTTGGTACACACATGTACATATTAAAGACAATGTGTTTTTGTAATTGATGGTAATGAATTGTTTATATTTTCAAGATATGTTAGTGATATTGTAAGCAAATCATTGCATTAAAATTGAAAAAAGTAATTGAGTGAAGTATTTTGTATCTTATTAATAATCTCATATGTTTCTTAATTACAAAGTGTAATACTGTAATTGGTAAAATATGTAATGAATTTGTTTCGATGTTGTTTTCATGGAATGTATTTGTATACGACTTACCTTAGTATTTGCGTTAAAACGCATGGTCCCATCAGGTGTGAAGGTGACATTTGTGGCCATGTTGAATCCTCTTTGAAGTTGTGGGAAGCTTTGGTGTATCCTGACATTTGTGATGTTGTTTGGCTGCTGGCTTGTAACAACATGTGCCTCCTTCCACTCTCTGTACCTGCCTTCCAGGTTTACTTCTGGTTTTTCTTGAAATGATAAAATTTCACATTTTGGTTTGTCTGAAATAATAGTACAGAAGTTACCGGTAGTTAATAGTGTTAATGTTATTGAAATTTAAACAAAGGTGTTTCTGCAATGATTTTGAAGTTTATTTATTTAGTGGCTGAATTATTGTTGGTGATACATTTTTGATAGTGAAATGTGTATTATAGATTGTACTGATTTATGATATTATGAATATGTAAAGAGTTTATATGTGAGGTAAAAAATATATTTATGTTTATTTTTGTGAAGTATTGTAGTCGATTATTAAAATTATTTTATAGAAAACATTGTAATATTTTACATTATTAATGGTGTATTTAACTTATAATTTTATAGGTGATATTTTATTAATAATTTATTAAAGTTGAAGGCATTTTGTAAGTCAACGTTAGTGATAAAACCATAGTTGAAATTTGGATAGACATTAATACTGAGCAAGTGGTGTAATGTTTTAATATCACTATATGTATAGAATTAAAAAAAGTGAAGTTATATTAATGCTTTTATGATGTACTGATATTTTTACTGTTTGAATAGTGTATGTTATTATCTAAATGCAAATAAAAGTTAATAATAGTGTTTACGGGCATGTGTTTTTATTTGTGGTTGAGCTCACATACATGTAGGGTTTGTTTGATATATTGGGATGGACATTGAATTATTATGTGAATGTAACTCTGCTGAGGGCAAGTTCAAAACTTTTGTAAACATTATGATATTATTGTTGTTGTTTTGCAGTTTTTGTAAAAGCAAAATAGACTATTATATTTTTATTATATGGATTCATCAGTAAAATGTGTTTAAGAGAAAGAAGTATATGTTTTTGTAGATACAAGTGAGGAGTTACAGTGTTTATTTGGGATGTGTTCATATTTAAAAAAGCGTGTCTAGAATTTACCATGAGTTTGAGAACTGTGTGGTTTATTTGCTAAGATACAGTAAATGCAATGGGTTAAAAACTCTAATTTGATTGATGTTTATATTTTTGCTGTAAATGGATGAATTTAGTAATTAGTGTTTGTGATGAAATTGTATGTCCAACTTGAAAACTGCCTTTATATGATTAAAATTTTGTTAGACAATATTTAAAATAGCTATATAGACTTTAGATAATATGAAATTGATGAATATTCTGGTGGCAACTTCAAATTCCTATCAATAAATATAATTATAACTAAAAAATTTTATGGTAAGAAGTTTCTGAATTGTGGAGATGGTTAAGTATACATACATTGAATGGCAGATTTGTTACTGACATTGATAAGGAATTCCTTGTTTTACAGTCAATGTGTGCAGTGTGGTGAATTACATGTTTTATCATCAGAATTATTTCCATTTCTTAGTGATTTTACAGTTGGTGAACATGCTGTATTTTAAGTTTTTAATTGTAACTTATTTAAGTAGTGGTTGTGACATAATCATTTCAATAAATTGAAGTAGCTCTAACTTTGATCATTTATTTAGTGAGTCTATGACCACCATCGAAACAAGAATTTTGTGGAATTTACATGGATAACATGTAATAATTGATGTAAGTTAATACCGAAGGTTTGGTGACTTAAATATAGGATAATATTGACTGTGCAACAGTAAAGATGATGGACTGTGTTTTTACAAAGAAGCTATTCATATTTATTAGGAGAATTATAAAGCAATGTTTATTTTAGATTAAAAATGTGACTGACTGAGTGTCTGTGTTTGGTTTTATTCTGCTTTTAGCTATATTTCAGCAACATTGTAGCTGGTGACACCAGTAATGGGCTTTACACATTGTACCCATGTGTCGATTCGAATCCAAGTGTTTGGCTGACGAGCCAACGTTTTAAGAATTAGGTTACCTTACTGTCCGTAAAATATTAGAGAATAACATGAAAAATATGCAGTTTATTAAGCATATAATTTAGTGTGAACCTTATTTCAATTATTATTTAAATGTTTTAGATTTTGTTAATCTCTTGAAAAGTAAAACATATGTAAATTGTAATATAAAAAAGAAAATGTAACTGATGACATTATTTCCAATGACTGGTTTAACTATATTTGTCCTTTACAGACATCAAGTAATTGTTTGTATCAACCTACTGGTGATATAAAAATACATTGTCTATAATACTGTTTGTGTAAATACTCTAAATGATATCATAAGTGCACAGAAAATGAACTTTAATCTTAGTAAACTGAAATGCAATATATTTTCTGGATTGATAAGAGCTGAATTTATAAAGTAATGTCAACAATATACAGTTACATTTTGTACACTGCGTTTGAATGAAAATCTGTGTACAGGCAACTTTCCAGATATATGGGATAGAAGTATAATTTATTGCATGTTGAAGGCTGGTTTGACTAAAAACACCAGTAATCAGAGGAGTTTTATTAATATTAGTACTGATTTTGATACTGTAAGTTGTTGGCATGTATACTGACTTTATATTGTATTTTAACCTTTAGATGGAAGATATGGTTTTATGATAATAATATTGTAAGTGAGGGAAAGTTAGTTGTAGATTAAAATATAACACTGTTGGGCATATATGTTTTCATTTAACAGTGGTTCAAAATGTGTCGCCTTTTTCTGTGACATGTCAGTTTTCATGTCAAACAATCAAATAATGGTATTTTACTTGTCAGTGGGCTACTAAATAATTTTAGGTTATGATTTCAAACTGCAAATCAACTTCAATTACATTTCATATATCCTCAAAATGTAGTTATTAAATGTTGCAAGGATAATAAAGTAGGTTTAATTTTTTGGCTATTTATTACTTTAGAGTATAAATAGTCCAGTAAACATCATCAAATACCATGTTGATTTATTCTCTCATAATGTGAACATTATGATTATGTTATTATAATGAGGACAAGTAGAAATTAGTTATAACAAGTTATTTTTCTTAAAGTTAATGGTCTGTGGCAAGTGGATATTAAAAAATAATATTGAAGCTGTTGAATCTGTTCATTATAAACACTCATGAAGGAGAAAAGGTAGATTTTAGTGTGCAGTATACATTTTCAAAAAGCATTTGATACAATCGACCATATATCATTATAGAGTGTTTGGAAGATATTGAGATAAGTGACAGGTTTTATGATATGTTGTTGTCAGTTAATGTATTTTGAACTTTCAGATAGTGTTTTGCACACAGTGATGTCACGAACAGTTTTAAGTCTAATCAAAGCACTCGGCGACGAGGTTGTACTTTAAGCCCTATGATATTTATGATTTAAATACACAAACTTTTCTCAGATTTGCTAGTTATATGGTGGCGGTTTGTAAATAATTGTGTTTTATCATACAATCCAGTTCATCATATTTTTATCATTTTGTAGAAAAGATGTCAATATTAATATTGTAGGGGATAATATTTATGTATTAATGTTAGTAAATGATGTGTCAGATATTGTTTTCACCTTAAGGATAGTTTGAATAATTTTGACTTTTGTTTCAGGCAAAATGAAGCACTCATTTATATTTCAATCTTATAGAAATAACTTTGGCCATATGACAGTGAATGATCTTTTTCAAATTATATGATACAGTTATTCTGTATATTTTGTTATGGTGTGAAGTGTGGGAACTTTTATTTTAAGATTCTTGAAGGGTAAAGTAAACTTTGTAGGTGTGTTTTGAGTTGGTAGAAATGTTAGTATTAGTTTTAGTTTAGTTGTTGGTGAATGTGGCAGATTTCCATTACAGTTTAATTTATGTGCATGAAGTTGTTCAATACTGGTTTAGTACAATTCAACTGGAAATAACTAGGCTTCCTGTTCAGTGTTTTTATATGTTAAAATGTCATTTGTAACCCAGGAAAACCTGGGTTACCTATATAAAAGATATTTATTTAAATTTTGATTGTATGACACCTGGAGGAGGGACACTACCAACAGTAAAATATTTATGCAAAAACTAAGAATTTTTGTCAGATAATTTTAAGTAGTTAGGGAATATCTTTATTGAATTGTTGTTATTTATTTGTATATAAATATTACAAGTCATTGCTAATTGTAGAAAACTTACATAACATTAACTATATTACTTTATTTTAAATATCTGGTAGCCAAAATTAGATATAGAATTTGTGGATTAATTATTGAAATCAGAGGATACACTGATATACCAATTGAGGAAAAGTGTGTATCTACTGTAGAAGTAATAATATAATATCTGGTGAAGATGAAATTTATATCTTGTCTGTAAATTGTATGATAAACTAAGAAATAAGTTTATTACCCTTCTATCAAAAGTTCTGACAATCCACTAAATTTGGTAAATATTGTTATAGAAACATCGATATGCTCTCTCTCTCGCTCTCTCTGTACTGTTCACTATTATTCAACTGAAGAAGGGGCTAAACTAGCTCAGATACGTTGTGAAAAAAATAATCAAGATGTTGTTATTCATAAGATTTGTCTTGTATTATTATTGGCTAGGCACCAGTTATCGCCAATACCTGGCTGTAGCGCTTCATAGACAGCTTGACATGTACTTCCATAGTATTTCACACATTGAAACATCAGACAAGCATTAGGCTACGAGAGTTAAACTCAAGCTGTTTGTGCAAGTGCTACAGCCAGGTGTTGGCGATAACTGGTCGCTAGCGAGAGTACACCAATATGCCTTTGAACAAGTTCACGTTTGTATGTGTAACAAGTTCCTGATGTTGACGTTTTATAATTGTCACACAAATTGTCTGTTTTGTCATTATAATGCGAGGTGGCGTTTGATTCATCTAAGTCTCGGTTAAAATTGAAAAGTCGATGCGAACTAATTGTCAACTTTGGGACGAGTCTTCAAAGAAGTGGGAGTAATGGCAGATGGGTTAATGATCTCGTAAGGAACTGCTGAAGAATCATAAGAGTAGATACATACCTTTGCATGTTGTTGTGGATGTGGTGGTGCTGCTGAAGTAGAGGCCATGGTAATTGTGATTAAAGACAGTTCCCAGGAACTGAATTTAAGAAGGCAACAACAGGTAGTCCAAGGTTCACTCGTGGCGAGATGGGTACGTCTTAACTGTTGTGACAGGGTTTCGCGGACTTTCTATTTTTGGAGCCAATCAGATTTGTCCTTTAATGGTCCGGAATGGATGTACTGTTTTTATCCAATGACACTGTTTTTTTACAGGAGGACCAGGATGATATACCAGAATTTCTTAGTGGGTAGAATTGTTATTTCGCCCGCCTCACGCGCATTTGGTTGTATTTGAGTGCATTTTTAGACAGATAATTGCGTGGACTGGTTGTTGTTTTGTTATTGTTTTTCTCCCGTGAGTACCCGGATGATATTTCAGAATTTATGACTGGTTTGTTACCTCTGCTGCGCCATTAGCATGCGCAATTGATAGAAAAACGTATACACTGATCAAGAAAGATGAAATTTCTTTACTCGAAAATCTTGATGTTGTTGTAAAATTATGTAGAGTGTAATGAATAATTTAGGTTTTAAAAAAAAATGTTCACCTTAATTAAAATGTTGAATTTGATGTAAAATTTTGATTTCATAGTCATGTCGACCTTATAATAATGCTAACGTACATGGATATAGAATTTGATTTCAGAAATATTTTGACCTTGAATTTGGGGGAGAAGCCTGATATAATAGCATTGTTTCAATATAAGAGGAAGTAAGTACATCGGGAGTCCTGGGGAGTAGTAAGTTTGGGTTTACTACTAGTCAAAATCTTAATGTTGTATTACAGCAACACTATCAGGCCATTTTTTGTTAGGGGAGTGTATCGATCAATATCTAGATAAAGGAATGAGATGCCATTCATCGGCAGTTGACAAAGAATTCTGTTTTTGTCATGTGTCTTGATGGTCTAATATGCGAAAAAGTAATCTATCGTTTCAGGTTTTCACATTGGTGTATCCCATTGATCACGCAAGAAAGCACACTTGGCAAGTAATTGCAGGATGTCCGCCATTAGTTAGCCAATAATAAGCTACCAATCAAGGTTTTGGTGGTTAATTTTTTGAAGGAAGGACGTTGTTTTACAAAGAAACGTTACGGGAGGGTGTGTTTAGTATAGGTTAGTGAATCTAGATACATAAACAGTACCTTTTGACAGATCAGCTGTGCAGAATCAAAGCAATTAATTAATTAGCGTGTTATCGGTTAATTCTTTGATTGATGTTTGTTTTGAAACTCCCCTGATAATTACTCTTGCTGCACTTCCACGCGCATATTACATAAGATGTAATACATTTGGCACATCGGACCAAAATTTATAATGATGAGTATTTACTTCAGACACAAATAATGCCCAATGGGAACTTTTGTCGGGTAATATGAGTGGTGTTATTAGTAATTATACCTGTTATAAATTCATAATCTGACCATCAAGTGAATGATGACAAATTACATGTGTAGATTTACCACCAAACAAGCCTTGCAGTAGAGAGTAGTAATCGCTGTATTGCATGCCAGTTTGATTGTCTGAGAAAATTCTTATGGGCCGACTCTGTTTTGAAGATACGAACGGATCGAGCTTCATTGTTAAATAAGAAATATATATAAACATTTGTTGTGTACTTATTTAGAAACTGCATATGCCTATGTACCTAAGTACAATATCAGATGTATTTTTTAGTAATAGCAAAGTGGGGTTGTTTAGTTTATAGAATCAAATTCATCAAATGTGTGTTTTGATATCATGGTATACGTAAAAGACATAATATTTTTACATGATTAAATATCGAGGTAAGTAACAGAAATAGGATCAAATTGGATCAGTTACTATACCATCCAAACACTAGTAAATCTGAAAATGCGTCCACTGCTGAGATACTTTATAATAAACAAACAAGAACTGCCGGGGATATTTTTAAATAACGGCATCGAGCCTTTCTAATAAATGACAGATTCTGCCAAGGTGGACAGTAGCCAAGTAACCGTGTCTGTCACGGTCGAGGGAGCAGGGTTGACTTGTTTGCAGCTTGGTTTCGTAATTAGACTGTTGTCTGGAAACATTAATTCGTATGCATTAGTGGCCCTGGTTTTATAATTCTAGCCGTCTGTGATATTATGCCACACTGAAGCATGAATATCACACTTAGACACATATTATATTGAGTTCGAGTCGACCAGTTCTTGTCGGACCCATTAATGCCGAGCGCCAGACAAGGGACCACCAAGTAATATTGAAAGCAATAAAACAATTATTACTCTATGTCGTAATTTATGTTTGTTTATAATACAATTCAGTTAACTGTTATTAAATGTGTCTATAACAAGTATAGTTAGTGAGTTGTCAATGAGATCTCTCAACAAATGAAAAATATGATGTTGCTAACCGTCGACAGATTACTTTAGTGCAGATATAAAGGAGTTTTGGCAAGAAGAAATAGCTGGACTCTAGCTTTTATATATTTATTGCTTATACACCTGCAGAAATGACATATTTTTATAATACACGCACACACACAGATAATGCGTGAGATTTATAAAATATATATACAAATATGATACATTGTGTGACATGATACACAGGTTGTTTTGGCGTAATAAATATATTTTCTGTTTTAATTGTTTTATTATTTCGAGAACACTTGGCGTGAAGTCATTCATGTAGATGACGTGTAAATTTCTTTGAATTAACCTAATTAGGGTCTGCCAATACAATAAAATAACTATGGTATCACTGTAAAAATCACATCTGACAATACATCTTAACATAAGTAAGGTAGATATAATACAATAAATTTGGTATCTCTGGTTTTATACAGCATTATTTGATCTAGTCTTTGGCGGAAGTAAAGTATTGGCAGGGGAAATAACTGTGTTTAAGCTGATGAAAAATAGGGAAGTGTGCAAACCTTATTACCGCCATTTTTAACGGGTAAGCCACTTTTAGTCAGTGCAAGACTGAAATGTAAAAACATGTTATGTTTAGTGTTTAATATGCGTTTCTGTATATATATACATATATATATTATGATAAAGTATAGTAACTTTTGTATTGAATGTATTTTATGGTGTGGTCAATGTAGTGTAAGCTAAAGTATATGTTTTGTGTAAAAGTCTAGTTGTAACTCGTACTTGTATAACATTGGCAATGTTGTTTAGCATGTGAAATAAGTTGCTTTTATGTTAAGAAATGAAGTAAAATGCTGTTTTATTAGGTACATCCTCATACGAACATTTTGTATTATCCTTGGGAATAGGTATTTAGTGACGTATGTTAGTTATGTGTTTTAATGTATTTGAAGCAGGGTTTTTCAAGAAAACGTGGTTATTGCGCATGTGGGTGCAAGTAATCAAACGGAAATGAGGTGAGGTGAAATTGGGTTAAACGTCGTGCTTGAAAATATTTCGCTTATATTATATGACGACGTGGAAGCATGTATGTGTAAACGGAAGTGAGAACTTAGTTTGTTGATAATATAGGTTATTATGGTAAAAGATTGTTTGATTTGAAAGAGTTTGTCAATAATGATTTTGAAAAAGTTGCATTAGAGTGGTAAAGGGAAAAGGTTCCATGGTAGATTATAAACAAATGTTAGTATATTTTTTGTATAATGTTTATATGCATATGAATTTATTGTGTTTGTTTTAATTCAGATAATTAGTACAGTTATGTAATGTATTTGAAAGATTGATGGTAATATGTTATGTAAGCATGTGTAATAGCCATCTACAAAGTCGAATACAAAAGATTTTATCACAAATTGAAATTTCACAAATTGTTGAGCAGATTAATTGACATATTGTAATAGCAAAGGTCATATAAGTTAACATACTAGTATAGATTGTTATTATTGTATGAATACGATTAACAGATAAATGCAGCACATGGTGGGTAAATGTTTAGTTTTATGGTACAGTGAGTTATATTGTAGCTATGTGGTGGAGGTGTGTGTTTTATCAAGTCTGGTGTTGTTCGTAAATAATCAAGTGTAAAAGTAGATAATTCAATGATTAATGTTATAACCATTGAATTAAGTAAATATGATGTGTCAAATAAGTCAGTGAGTCTGACCACCTGATGTTATTAATTGTAAATGATAAGGTTGGATTATTAAAGATAGTGTAACCTTAATTTTAAGTCTAAAGTACATAGTTTATTGTAAAAAATAACAAAAATAGTATTTTTATATTATGTGAAATATTGTATGGAAAATTTCACACTAGTAAAAATTATCTCTGGTGAAGCAGACTGAACCCAACATAATGTTGTATTATTTATAAATTGGTTCTAGAAAAATCTGGTTTGTATTATCAAATTTTAACATCTTAGTTATATAGTATATTGATGCATACATTTAGAAATATTTTAATTATACACTGATGATATATTCAGAAATTAGTGAAATATATTGATTGTTAAAATGTTTAGTGATATGTACCATATATTTGGATATGTACGTTATTTATTGTTGTAACTTTAATTGTGGGTTGGTGTGTAGTTGTTTGTATTTGTGAACATGAAAAGATTGTTGAAGCTGAATTAGGCAAAATTTAAATAAGATAATGAAATGATTAGTAAATGGCATATTATTAGTGTTAGTTTGAATTAATGATGTAAATATTATGTTTCAATAGAAATATAATTGTTTTGTATATTTAAACAGAGCAGATACTAAGTTGATATGGGGAATGAAACACATATTTGTGTTAGGTAACAAACTTTCTATTGAAAACTATATTTGGATACACAATTCAAGTTTATAATGAACAAAGTAGATATTTTATAAGTGTCAGTACAATGATTAGTATATAAAAAATGATGTCAGCTGTCATGGCAATCTGTATATCAAGTCAAACAAATTGATACACAAAAATAATAATTTTTGCATATCTTGAAGATTCATTGTGTAAAGTCACTGAGCAAAATTGCACTTCCATAGTGACTGTGAGTATATACTATATGCTAACATTACTAAACACATGCTGTACTTACAGTATATCGTGGTCCAAATAACCGATCCTCTTCGACACCTCCAAATTGTTCTTTATATATGATTACTTTGAATTGAGTGTGGATGATTTTTTTCACTACACTTACCAGTACATGTGAGCTTGGTTCACCTGGTTTCAAAAGCAATACTCTAGCAATATCAGGGGTAGGAAAGAAATAGACTTCACATGTAAGAGAATTAATATTTTGAATTGCCTCACACATTGTACAGAGGTGGGAAATTAAACATGTAGGTCTTGGGATGATGTGTGAAAAAGTCCACTTCAGAGAGAGAGGGAGAGTTTAGTTTTACATTGTTTTAGCAATATTCCAGCAATATCACAGCACAGGACCACGAGAAATGGGCTCGTCCA
This sequence comes from Haliotis rubra, assembly GCF_003918875.1. Lineage (NCBI taxonomy): Eukaryota > Metazoa > Mollusca > Gastropoda > Lepetellida > Haliotidae > Haliotis > Haliotis rubra. The sequence continues at coordinate 78,761 of NW_025765960.1, forward strand.
TCTCAAAACATATGAAGGCATATGTATAATCGTACATTGGAGTTATTTGTCCACAGCTCTACACTACACATTAAATTTGTCCACAGCTCTACACTACACATTAAAGTGAGTGAGTGAATAGCAATATGGCGGCAAGGGAGAAAATGGGGTTCAGACCTTGTACCCATGTAGAGAATTGAACCGAAGTCTTGGGTGTGACACTACACATTAAAATGTACACTGAAAATAGAGATATGAATATGATGACTTTGAATCAGTGAGAATGGTTTTACACTGCTTTCAGCAATATTTAAGCAAAATGAAAGTGGGTAACACCAACAGTCTTTTCCATTGTATCCATGTGGGAATTTGAACATAGATGAGGAGATTGAGTGAATATAGTGTTACACTACATGTGAGTGAGTATGTATTTTGCCACTTTTGCCAATGTTTCAGTAATATCTGGGCAGTGAACATCAGAAATCAGTTTCATGAATTATACACATTATACAGCTACAGCACTGCTGTGTTTTGGCTTTAAAATACATACAAAACATATCAACATCATGATAAAGAAACAAGTGGACACCCATCTGTTACCAGCTGCTGATGAAGACAAATTTGGAGGTGTGGAAGAGGATGGTTATTTGGACCACACTATCATGTAAGTAAAGCATGTTATTTGTAATGTTACTAGAAAATCATATAGTATTTATTGGCTGCCACAATAGAGCTGCAATAATGCTGAAGTGGCACTACACACTGCATCTTCAAGATATGCAGAAATCATGTTGTCAACACCAGTCTATGGATTGTGTGGTTTAAACTTGATTTTACATACTGTCATAACAGCTGGTTTCACTCATTGAAATGCAATATTGTTCACAAAACTGGTCTGGGCTAGCTCCCACAACATGACTAAAATTCATGCATTGTCATCATACCCCAATGAAGTGGATTGTTGTTAACAAATCTTACCATTGTATTGATTTTTTCTAGCTGAAATATTGCTGAGTGTAACATTAAATAACAACAAAAGCAGAATAGCATGCCATATCTTCTAGACTTGATATGCAGCATTTGTCATTAAGTTTATAATTCCCTTTACTGTATTATCTGGTCGTGAGTTGATCATTTAGTAGACTCATCATGGTGGTTGAAAACTGAATTGGTCACAGTACTCATCATAAGACTGACTGCACCAGACTTTTTTTATGTTTTACCTGTCGTCCTATAAGCTGTGATATTGCTGAATGTAATTAACCAGCAATGAATTTTAAAGATTGTTTAAAATACAGAAGTGGATAGCCTTGATTTACTGATTACAAACTGTCATCACAGCTGATTCTAATCACATAGTAGTATAGTGGTTCCGATTTATCACAGAGCTGCAACAGTGCTGGAGGTAGCAATGGATTTGTCATATTACAAGAATGAGAATAAGAATCTCTCGGAGTTACTAGCTGCCATAATTAGCTGAATCATTGCTGTGTGGCATTAACCAACAACTAAGATATATTCACTAGCTGTTTAATAAGCAGGTAAGAACAAAAACAATGTGTTGTATAAAGTTTACTGTGTCTATTGGGACTTGATTATTGCTCCTCTGCCATTATAGCTGCAGTACTGTTGAATGTAGCATTGAACAATAATTATTCCATAGACACAATTTACCATCATACTCTTATGCAAAATATTAGGCGCTGGATTGTGTGGTCCAGTATTGATTGTTTACTTATGACATTATTTAGCTGCAATATTGCTGAGGGTAACATAAGAAACAACTACAAAGACAAAATAGCATGCAAACTCATCTATACCTGTCATGCAACAAGTTGTGAAATGTTCACACAATTCTATTCACTTGACTATTTAGCTGAGATTTTATCTTCAATTTACAGACTGTCACCATATGATTGCAATAGTACTGAATTGGCCCACAGTACTGTCATGTCTCACCTGTCATCACGTAGCTGCAATGCTAATATTGACCAACAATGAACCCTTTAACAGAATATGGATTGTTCAACATTTGTAAGTGGATGAATGCGGATTTGCCTGACCCGTTATCACAGAGCTGCAATATATGCTGAATGTAATATTAAACAACAAAAACAGAATGTTATTTCTTCTAGATCGATCTTATGCAATATTTTGTCGCCATATCGCCAACAATATTTGAATTGATTTTTATAATTCCATTCACTGGATTATTTGGTCCTGAGCTATTTACAAACTGTCATCATATGGTTGCAAATTATAACTGAATTGGCTGCATAGCAGGTATCCATTAGTGACTGCTCCAGAATTATATATGTGCTATCATATAGTTGTGATATTGCTGAATGTCATTCACCCAACTACAAACCTTACATGGGATTGTTGAAAATGTACAAGGTGGATAGCCTGAATTTGCAGCTTTACAGACTGTCATCACAGCTGATTTCAATCATAGTGGTTGTTGTCATACAGCTGCAACAGTGCTAGAGGCATGGATTTGCCATGGTACAAGAATGAGTAACAATCTCTGGATTATCTCCTCTTATGTTTCTGGTTAGTAAGGGTGCATCATTAATTAAGCCTATATAACTGCATAATACTGCTAGAGTGGCGCATTAAGCAATAATTAAATAATACCGGTTTTCATTTAATAAAGGTAGAAAACAATGTGTTAAATAATTTAAAGCTGTGTATGCAGGGACTTGATTATTTGCTTGCCATGACCATAGCGGCAGTATTGCTGTATGTGGCAATTGACAATGTTTTTAGATCTGTCCTGCAGAATTTGCTATGGAGATAATCCAATGTAATGTTGTTTAATAAAGATAGAACAAAATAATGTGTTGTGTCAATATGTACTGTGATGATAATATGTAAGATTAATAATTGACTTGAGTTTGGCTGTCGCTGCTTTTAGCAATGGATTCCGGCAACATCACGCGAGCCAGGACACCATGAATGGACTACACACATTGTGCGATGTGGGTTCGAACTGGTCTTCAGCTGACCCGAGCCAACGCTTTACCCACTAGGCTACTTCACCACCCTTTAGTCATGGAACATAACACAGGACATATAACATTGAGTTCACATCACCTTTATTAGTTCTCAGTCTTCACATGTCTATTCAACATACAAATATAATTTAGAATACATGAATTTGTAGTACATGAACTTTTCAGATTCATGATAAGTGTAAACCTAGGTACAATTTATCAAAAGGCAAAACTGAAGTTTTAGTCAGAAATGCAACTTTTTTAGTTTGAAATTTAACACCAAAAAGTGAAATCAACTTAGTCACCTTTTACCAAACTCAAATTGGAATCAGATAATGGATTTAGTTTTGATATACAACATTAGCATTATAGCCATAAGATCTTCATATTTATTTAAATAGTAAATGTGACAGACAATTATATAATGGACTGACTGACTGAGTTTAGTTTTCGCCGCTTTAGCAATATTCCAGCAATATCACGGCGACCAGAAATGGTGAAAGAAACACATTATTGCCCATGGGGAATCGAATCCAGATCTTCGTGTGGCCTTGGTAGCTTACCCGCCAGGGCTACCCTAACGCTCTCATAAAATGGACATTTTATTTTATGATATATATTTAAAGTTATACATACTCTTCATGCGTCTAATATTGTTGTCCAGTGAAATGTTGTTGTGGATGAAACAATTCATGTTCTGAAACAAAACAAAGTTTCAAATAGTCAGTTTGTAGGGATATTGATTTGGAATAATATGCTGGGTTCATATATCAACATATATTTGTAAGGCTGTAATTATTAAAATATGACTAGAGATTAGTAGAGTAAACTAGGCAAAAATTAATATATCACGATTCATTAAAAGTTAATGGCATTTTGAAAATGATGGATTAATTATGTATTAAACTCAAAATCGGTATTACTGGTCACTATTTAATGTAAACTGAACAGTGTCAATGAATGACAACAATACTGGGTGTTTTTGTTCCAGAAATTTAATGGCTTGACACCATTTAACTGCAACATGAATTCATACTAATTTGAATATGAAAGCAAGTTATTTGATTCATTGGTTGCAATTATATTACCCCGGTAAGAAACCACTGTAAAGGTTTTGGGTCAGTTTTATTCCATTACATGTTGGAAGTACAAATGAATACAACCTTTTAATCAGGCTAAACTTTCACTCTCTTAACATACATATGGCCTTTTTCAAACGAATTTTAAACCAATGAGACTTAGTCAATAATATGTGTTATGGCAATTCCAAACATGAAAGCTATAGCAAATGATGTGTCATCTAAAGTTAACCAACCACCAGATCCTGTTGGTGTATCGCAAACATCGCTAAAACCCAATTGTATGGAATGTTCTTGAAGCTTAATAAAACATAATTCTTCATTAGCTTCGGTGAATATCAGTTTATTAAAGCTATGGGTTACTGAAATTCAATTCTTACCTTGATGTTCATGCGGGTGCATAAAGCAATGCGTAGCCTC
>NW_025765961.1:0-82889 GCF_003918875.1 Haliotis rubra
AGTGGTGTCACAAATTTGTTGAGTGCTGCCTTGGCAGCAAAATCGGCCATTGTGTTACAAGAATTTCCAACATGCCTGTATCCAACAGAGAGGACGATGTAGTTCTGGCCAGTAGCAAGATCATTATATGATTCAATTATTTCTATATAAGCAGTTGTCACTAAAGGTGACATAATCCCCGCCGCAAATTAACAAATCAAACTTTAAAGAGTAATGAAAGTGAAGGTCGTAGTTTAAGATGAAGTTCAATGTCAACAAAAAACATGACCAGTCAACCTCTCTTGATATCTTTCTCTGTAGTTGTTCAAACACACAAATATTTTCAAAACTCACTTTGACCTTGACATGAATGTCATGGTGTATGAAGTATGCAAAAAAATAGTAATAGAGAAATTTCTTATAAAACAACATTCAAAGAGAAGTCTTGAAAATCTATGAAGAAACCTTGAAAATTATGGGACGGTCACCTTAATCAACTGAGCACTGCGCCTTCCTATATGAAGCTTGGTGTCAAACATAAAGAAATTCCAGTGAATGGTTCTTGAGATATCTCACTGACAAGCTTAACATGCAGGCGAACATGCTGAAATCATGCTGAAGTGTCGCCGAGACCTTGAAAATTATGGGAAGGTCACGAAAATCTACTAGGCCCCTTCGCCTTCCTATATGAAACTTGGTGTCATATATGAGAAAATCGAGTGAAAGGTACTTGTGATATCTTGCTGACAAAGGGTTAAACGTTAAAGTCCTCTGGTGACCTTGAGAAATGAAGGGCAAGGTTGACTTGACAATGAGACATTTTGTGTCAGTTATAATGTAGCTAGGCACACATGATACATTTATCAGTCACGAAGTTTTGTGTCAGTTATGTGATGCATGAATACCTTGTAAGCTGAGGGGCGGTGGGAAGCCTAGTGGTTTAAGCGTTGGCTCGTCACGCCGAAGACCCGGAGTTCGAAATTCCCCATTATGGGTACAATGTGTGAAGCCCATTTCTGGTTTCCCGCCGTGATGTTGCTGGAATATTGCTAAAGCGGCGTAAAACAAAACTCACTCAGTCAGTCAGTGTAAGCTGACACTGGATTCTAGAAACGTCTAAAATATACCTTACAACATGGAACATGCACACACACAGTTCATCTTCACCAGTTTGCAAAGTTCAGCCTCATTGATCAAACGTAAGTATACATCAACTTAAACGGTTTATCAAACACGAAGTAAAGACAACATTTACATGATATATATTTTAAGGTGTTTGGGGAAATAATCTTTGGCGAGATGAGTCATGTAAAGGGTAATATTTCTTAATCGGATTTTTGGAATGCTTCTTGAAAACATGATGCGAGGAACAGCCATTTAGGGTTTCAGTTGACGTCTTGATCGACATTTATGTCATGATGCAGCATAAAAATATTTCCAGAGGCAAATGTTAATGTGACATGGATTTCTTTCACTGATAACGAAATTTTGGATTTGAACTGGAAGCAAAGTGTGTTAAAATGGTCGAAGAAACGAAGCCAAGCAGGATTAACTCAGGATTAGTCTAAAGCTGTTTCGAGATTACATCCCCCAACCTTTTAGTAGATGGTAATATATTAGTGACAACTGATGATTGTTAAAACACTATTTTATTAAGTTCTACTGAATCTTACCATAATATGTGGACTACAATATGTACAATGTTTGACAATAAATTATACAGCCATATAAAAGAGCTACATAACGCGGTCCGTAAATGTTCGAGCCTGGACCAGAAAATCCAGTGGTGAAAAACATGTGCATCGATCTACGCGATTGGAATACAATGACATGTGTCAACTAAGTCAGCGAGTCTGACCACTTGATCATGACAGTCATATCTTACGACAAGCATGGATGGCAAAAGTTCAGTTCTACATTCCCAAACTAGTTTCTAGCATTCCTTATAGTTAAAACGATCCCACAATAAATAACCACCAGATGTACTAACTGGTCATAGTGTGCTGGCTTATCATTTCCTATTGATTCCTTGCCATCTACAATGCCACGACTTAAATAAACGTAATTAAGGAAAATAATGATTTCTGTAACATGCAACAGAAGCGTGTTTCTCAAATACAGACGCTTGCTAAGATACGATAAAACTAAGGACCTTTACCCAAACAATCAAAGAAAACAGAAAACATTTCTAAAAGTGTAATTATAACATCTTGGTATTGACCAGTCAATCTAACGCACAGTTATCAATCAGGTTTGATCGAAGTCTTCCGGTGCTTATTAGCGTGGAATCAATACAAGGTGGAAGACACTACATTCAGGTGTTTTGCATGTTTCATTTGAATCTAATTGGTAGAACTATATTTATGATGAACATGCAGTATAAAAATCAGTGATCTTATGACAACTATCTTCTTCCTGGCAAAACGTCTAAACACGATTCCTTACAAGAAATAGCATCTTAAACAGTCTTTCTCTTTTCAATGAAACTTTGTTTTGCCTTCGTACTTTTACTTTGTTCATCATATTTCTCCAAAGTTAGGTCATATTGTGGAAAATGAAGTCCTTCAATGTGGCCTCCATGAACAACTTCGTCGTGGAGGAATGGGAGACATGGACTTATCCTCTGTTCTCCACTGGGGTGTGTCTGGCTGAGTGCTAGGATGATCCTAGTGTTAGTGTCAGATGGACGAGGTGGGTGCCAGGTGTGTGGGGTACACGGTCAGCATCCAGGTGGACGAGGTGGGTGACAGGTGTGTGGGGTACACGATCAGCCTCCAGGTGGACGAGGTGGGTGACAGGTGTGTGGGGTACACAGTCAGCCTCCCGGGTGGACAAGGTGGGTGACAGGTGTGTAGGGTACACGGTCAGCCTCCCAGGTGGACGCCAGGGTGGGTGACAGGTGTGTTGGGTACACAGTCAGCCGCTAGGTGGACGAGGTGGGTGACAGGTGTGGGGGACACGGTCAGCCTCCAGGTGGACGAGGTGGGTAACAGGTGTGTGGGGTACACGGTCAGCCTCCATTGTGAACGAGGCGGGTGACAGGTGTGTGGGGTACACGGTCAGCCTCCACGTGGATGAGGTGGGTGACAGGTGTGGGGGTACACGGTCAGTCTGCATGTGGACGATGTGGGTGACAGGTGTGTGGGGTACACGGTCAGCCTCCAGGTGGACAAGGTGGGTGATAGGGTGTGTGGGGTACACGGTCAGTCTGCAGGTGGACGAGGTGGATGACAGGTGTGTAGAAGGGGTACACAGTCAGCCTCCGGGTGGACAAGGTGGGTGACAGGTGTGTAGGGTACACGGTCAGCCTCCAGGTGGACAGGGGTGGATGACAGGTGTGTTGGGGTACACAGTCAGCCGCTAGGTGGACGAGGTGGGTGACAGGTGTGGGGGACACGGTCAGCCTCCAGGTGGACGAGGTGGGTAACAGGTGTGTGGGAATTGGGTACACGGTCAGCCTCCATTGTGAACAGGGCGGGTGACAGGTGTGTGGGGTACACGGTCAGCCTCCACGTGGATGAGGTGGGTGACAGGTGTGTAGGGGTACACGGTCAGTCTGCATGTGGACGATGTGGGTGACAGGTGTGTTGGGTACACGGTCAGCCTCAGGTGGACAAGGTGGGTGATAGGTGTGTGTGGGGTACACGGTCAGTCTGCATGTGGACGATGTGGGTGACAGGTGTGGGGTACACGAAGTCAAATATTCACGAATGTATTTAAGAAAGAATCCTTTTGCTGTCACTTGTCAGTTTGTCATTGGCATATTAGGGAAAATATATGCAGAACTCCTTTCCTGCACGTTTCAACTTTATAATATATACTGAGTCAGAAAAGAAACTTCACATTCTTTCTTCAGGGCACTATAAAGAACAAGAGATGGTAAGATGGTTAAATTGTTATTATTTCATTGATGAGATCTGTGTGATGTACTCGATACACTGACAGTGCCATAATCAGTTCCACTATGCTACACCGCCGTTCCAAAACATGGGTATACAGAATGTCAAGTCACAAGAATAAACGTGCGAAATTTCTCAGTTCAATATCGTGTGTGGCCGCCCCGCGCATTCACCACTGCCAAAACCGTCTCCTCATCGACTGCTTGATGCTTGTGAACACGTGGTTGGGGATTCTGCGCCATTGCTCTTGCAAGGCAGCGCCAAGTTCCTGCAAATTCTGAGGCTGGTTCCTAAGACCACGAAGCCTTCTCCCAAACGTGCTCTATTGGATTAAGGCCAGGGGACCTCGATGGCCAGTCCATGACGTTGATTCCAGCGTTTTTGAAGGAAATTTCGTGTCAACATGGCGGTATGCGGCCGAGCATTATCATGCTGGAACTGTAGATCTGGGCCATGAGCCGCCATGAAAGGAACGAGTTCAGGGTGAGCACCTGGTCGCAGTAAGCAGCAGCTGTGAGGTTTCCACGGATGACAAGAAGTCGGGAACGGTTGTTCCCACAGAAAGCACCCCACACCATGCAACTTCCGCCCCCTGAATCTGTCGACTTCCTGTACAACAACATTGGGCATACCGTTCACGACGTCGTCTCCAGACTCTATGCCTGCCGTCCGCGAATCTGAGGGTAAACCTGGATTCATCGCTAAAGACGACTCGATTCCAGTCTCTCTGGGTCCATCGGAGGTGACGTTGGGCCCACAGCAGGCGTTGGCGTTGATGAAACGGCGTCAATATTGGCCCACGATATGGACGTCGAGAATGGATATTGGCAGCCCGCAACGGATTTCGAATGGTCTGTGAGGACAGTCGACCTCTAAACATCTCAGCCCTGGTTCGTGTAGCCGGCAGAAATCTGTCACGTAGGTGACGTAGGACGATTTGACGGTCTTCTGCTCGTGACGTCACACGTGGACGACCCGAACTTGGGCGATCAGAAGTGGTGCCAGTTTGTTGTAGACGACCTCGCAAGTCATACACAGTACGACGGCTGCATCCCATTGCTCTTGCGACGTCAATAACTGATCTTCCCGCTTGCAACATGCCAACGGCACGTTCACGTTGCACATTTGACATTCGTGGCATTTTAAAGTACCGTTAGAACTGTGGTTAAAAGTGTTGTTTTATCATTCTTGAGGCCAATGCAAACACGTGCATATGAAGAAAACTTCGATGCGAAGATCACGTGATCGACTGCACGTGCAAAACCTGATTTGGCACTAACGTCATTTGCACGAGGAATGGATGGGTTTGAGTGGGTTTTGCTAACGTTTTTCTAGAGTCGAAAGATAGGGATCCCATTTCGGATACATAGATGTATCATCAGAGAAAAAAATTTCATTATTTTTAAAAATTACATTTTGTGAAGTTTCTTTTTGACTCAGTATATTTACACACACACACAGACACACACACACAAAAACACCAAAAAACAACAACTAAAAAATCAAATCAAATCAATAATATCAAATATAAAAGAAAAACCCGACTTCGTCCTGGAGGAATTGGAGACATGAACTCACCCCTCTGTCCTGAACTACGATGTGTCTCCCTCACCGTGTCAGCCTCCAGGTGGACGAGATGGGTGACACGTTTCAAGATCTTTGATACAGGTATAATTCTAAGCAGTTTCATACGGTCAATGAAAATATATATGCAATACACATGCACCTTCTTGGGCGATTAACAGTCCCAAATTGTATTAAATATTCTAGCATAGCGGTTCCATTCTAGTGTGATATTCAACAAACATTTTCATTTGAATGGAAATTGGTCGAATAGGACATGCCTATCATTTTGCGTAAACCCTATTTTATATAACTGATTTTCATTCGGCGAAGGATCGAGACTGAATATTTTCTGGCATTGACGTTATATATCCATGTTTTATTACCCAATTCCAGATTCCAACTCAAACATCATGATGGTCGTCATTGGTTTCTCTCTTGGTTTCAGATTGCTACTCTCCAGGATCTGGACTAGCACTCTACTTTGGGTCATTTGCTATTTTTTGGTTGTAGTCCTTATCAGTGAAAGTGGCCTTTACACTGAACGAGTGCAAGGTGGCCTGTTCCAGAATCCGGACTGTGTGACGCTTGATTTCAAGATTTCAAACCATGACATGTTATCTGGCACACACTCGATACTTGGACGTAGTCGAGAGTAAAAGATGCGTTGACGATGACCATTGCTATGGATGACCATTTGCGAAAGAAATAAATCACGATATATTTCCTACCAACTTTAAAATTAGATAAATATGAGTATGCTTCAAAAGTGGCATAATGAGGCTTTCATACGTTGACTGTGTTATTCGTTTTCTTTTACATCTTACTTGCGTTTTTAGCAGTCTTGAATTTATTTGAGATTAGCCACGTGTGCGTTACGTCATCCGCTAGTAGCATGATTCTGCATAATTCCATGGGTCGCATGATGATGGCAATAGTGCAATATTGAGACCTGTGCGATCAGACAGACAGACAGACAGACAGATTTTATTCAGTATAAGGCCTTTGGCCCAAAATGCAGACAATATAGGGTTACAAAATATCCCTGCGCATAATACATATTTACATACATTTCATAGCATAAAACGGTACAGATGCATTATATGAATATATTATATATTTCTTTGCCTTATTTGTTGTGCTTTAAATAAAAAGATTGAAGTGTTATGCAAAATATCATAATTATGAGAAGCAATTATAGAGATAAAGTTATGTTGAGATGTAGTATTGATGTATTTACCAATAAGTGTATTACGGAAAAGCTAAAAGATTCACAGATTAGGAGTACATGATATTCATTTTCAATCAAATACTTTTTTTTGATAAACAGAGATGTCTTTCTTTATATGGTGAAGCGTGATGTCTTCCAGTGTTGACAGCTATTCTAAAGTTACTGCATCTGAAGCGTGATAAGATCCTTTTAAGCGAGATGGAAGTGATGAGTTAAAATAGTATTCAACAGTCAGTCAGGATTTATATTGTTTTATACGAATAAGAGTCAGATAGGTTATTAACATTTACACTCCAGGTTTGCTGTAGATTGTCAAATAGTCTCTGCTTAAACATTGATAAGAAAATATTTTTGTCTCAAACATCTTGGGAAATCCATGCATATCCAAATCCAAATCTGAATAAAATATCTTTAATATTAGTAGCATAGGTGGTGCGTCCCATATCATCAAGGGCAGTGAGGATCCTGTAGCACTGGTGGGGAGTCTCTCAGGGCCCATTTGTATCAGCCTACACCAGTACTTTGACAGCTCTTGTCATATACATGTATGTAAGCTGCAGTGGAGCTCTACCACACTCACCTAGCACCATTACATTACATGTATTCTTTGACACTTTGAGAAAAGATTTGCACATTTTCACATGAACATCTTTAATTATTTTGCTGTAATTAAAATCCCAAATTTCAGAGCCATAGCACAGGATAGGAGTAACAATACTGTCAAATATTTTGAACAAATCTTTACAAGGAATATCACCAAGTGTCCTCTGATATCTATTTATAGCCATCACAGCTTTAGAACTCTGGGAAGCTAAAGAAATTTGAGCCTGTGTCCATATCAGTTTGGGTGTAAACATAATGCCTAAATATCTGTAGAAGGGTACAACTTCAATGTTTTCGCCATTGTAGGTCCACTTTTCATAACTTCTGAGGGGTCCTCCATTTCTAAAGACCATGACTTTCGTTTTCTTCAAGTTCACTTTCATTCCAGTTTCTAAGCAAAATAAGTTCAGAGCATCTATTTTCTTTTGGAGTTGAATGGCTGAATAAGCTACAGATGACACATCATCTGCAAACATTATGGCAAAAACATTTTTAAAATCTAGTGAGATAAAACACTTTCTCCTCCATCTTCCAGTTGTTTTAAAAGCTTGTTAAAAGTGGGTGCCAATATTAAACTTGAAGTAATCTGTTAATCCCCTTGAACCCCTCACACAGGCACACAGGCTCGAATACAAAGAGATGAGAAGGTTATAGAATTTCCCCTTTATACCAACATCCTTCAAACTTTGTAATAGGAATATCATGTCTTATAGTGTCAAATGCCTTTGAAAAATCCACAAACAGGCAGTAAAATCTCCCTTTCTTTTTCCGGTATATTTCTGTTCATTGCTTTGCAAACTAAATATATTGTCAATAGTTGAGTAGTTTGATCTGAAACCTACTTGTAGCTCATCAATAATCATATTGTCTTCACAGAAAGTCTTGAGTCTCCTGTTTAATATAGAAGTAAATATTTTACACATAGTATCAATGAATGAAATTCCCATGTAGTTGTTAACATCATTCTTATCTCCAGATTTGAAAACAGGGCAAATAATACTTGTGTCCAAGCAGGAGGAAATACATAACTGTCAAATATCTGATTGAACATGGCTGTAATTGTGGGTAAAATAGTACTTGTTGTATTTTTAAAATATTCTGTTACAACAACCCATCAGGTCCAGGTGATTTATTATTTGCTAACTTTTTATATGTTGCTCAACTCTTGGCAGCTAATAGGTTCATTTAATTCCGCCTGTGCGATCATACCCACACTATCTATATTATGTATATAAATCAGTTTGATAATTATCAAATGTTAGAGCCTTGATGACACTTGTACTATTGCAATAATTCACCTTGTTCAAATTCTGTTTTTCAGGAACTAAATTTCAAATAATTCTGAATCGTAAAGTTAAAACTAACTTCACTTTATTTTGAGCTTCTTTACATATATTTACTTTGTGGATATCCGAGATGGAATGCAACCCATACTTGACGTAATTGGCGAGGATCCGGCCCTAAAACAATATCTTTGTTCCATTAAACATTGTCAACCAAATGTGTATGATGTGTGTTTTAAATATGGATAGCCTAACTGCCTGAATTGTGTAATTTACTTTGTGTGACTTAAATGATTCTGTCAGAGGCGGGACAAGTAGTAGACCATCAGTCGTCAGATAATCTGTGTGCTGATGCCCAGATAAGTTCAGAGTGAGCAAAATGATCTGCTTTTAGCAATATTCCAGCAATATCAGGGCGGGAGACACCAGAAATTTGCTTCAAACATTGTACCAATGTGGGAAATGGAACCTGGGTATCCGGCGTGACGAGCGAACGCTTTCACCTCTAGATTGGAAACATCTCAGTCAGAATTTGTTTTCAATAAAACTCTACTTGCCGTAAGATGCAACTGACGTGATCAGGTGGTCAATCTCGTTGACTTGGTTGACGCATGTCATTGTTTTCCAATTACTTGAATCGATGCACATATAAACCTGAACCATTGCTGAGTGCTACCTAAGATGAAAGGCCCAGTTGGATAAAAGCTGAACGACGCCATTATGGAGATGTTACGGAAACACTTTTTCATGACCAACGTCTTTTATTCCGGGTTAAGCAGAATTGCGACACATGCCCTTCAAGAAGGATTTAGCATTGGCGTGTACATTCCAGAACTACTTAAAGAACAAGAACGATTGCACGTTAAGGATGTGTGCAACAAGATCTTTGTTTATTTCAACAATTAGACATTTGTTCTTCATACTAAAGGCTCTATGTTACTGCGGTTTGGCCATGTTTGTATAGGGGCCAACAACGGCGGGTAGCTAAGAGAGGCAACATTCACTTTATTGCCTTGAATCTAAAAGTGGACGCTTGTGGTCAACTTGAAGGAAAGTCATCTCATCGGGACTCAGACACACTATCTTCCAAGGGTCAACGTCAGCTTTTCGAAATATTTCGGTGACATTAACCTTTGTAAGGGTATGTCAAACATGCGGATATCAGTTAAGGTGACCAGCGAAAGTTCGACCTTCTTGAAAGCAAAGTGAATTGACAGCACAGGAAAGGTTAGCTCATATTATTTTCATGAATATTAATACATTCTGTCGTTTCTGGTAGTAGTGTATCAAATTCGAGGGACTCCAGAATGTAAACATCTCCATTCCAACAGATTGTCATCGACCAGATTGCCAACCTGTAACAGTTAGAATATATTACATTGACATTTCTTCTGGATTTGTAGAAAACTTATACAGAATCAGTAACAAATTATTACAATCATTCTCGTTAGGTACCTCAGAAAGTTCACAAGTCGAATCTCCTCGTCTAGTTTGTCAGTTGAGACCTTCAAACGAAGGATTTGATCAACTCACTCACTTGGTTGTCACAAGTCATCGGTTTCCAATTGCGTAGATCGATGCTCATGCTGTTGATCACTGGATCGTCTGGTCCAGACTCGATTATTTTACAGACGCCGCCATATAGCAGGAATATTGATGAGTGAGCGTAAAACTAAACTCACTAACTCACTTACTCCAGGCAACTTGATCGGAGATAAACGTCGTAATCGTGAAGAGAGCCCTCGGTGGGATGAATATTGCATGAAATAGACCAATCTCTGTTTCTGGTTTACCCGCCACTACGCCTACAACATAGACACATGTAAACACCTCCAGGGTGCCGGACTTATACTGAGTATTTTGTATACATATGACCTTGACCTCCTTCCGGGATTCAGCTGGATGGTAGCGTCCTCCAAAGAACCATTGTAAGCAATTCTAACATAGTTCATGGAGAGGGTTAGTTTCGTGCTGAAGCCATAGATGGCGTCTTCTGTAAAACTCCTGGCCACGTGGTGAATGACCTTGACCGATGTGCTTGTAGACTTCCGTATTCGCCATGCTGGGGACCAGAGTAAGTGCACAGAAGTTAAATCAGTAGTTTATTACAGTGTCATGCATTATTTTAATCACTGTATTTCGTTTTACTGAAATATGTCCCTTAAGACCTAAGATTTCATGTCCTGCATTGTGAGTTCGAATCCAAGATTCTCCCTCCTTGTCAGCAACCAAATATCGTTTCAACAGCATTGTACAAATGTCAGCACTGATGACTCCGAAGATGATGGGTAGCATGGTGGTTAAATCCCTCGCTGGACACACTAAAGACTCGGATTCGATTCCTCCCTCAAGGTGGATGGTGGTAAAGTCATTTCTAGGCTCCCCATAGTGATGTCTGAAATATCGCTGGGGCAGCTCACTCAGTGATAGCGGTCGGCCGAAAACACATGGGTATGTGAAGCCCATTTCTGGTGTCCCTAAACTGCTTTTATTCGTGAGCAACGGTACCAGAATCTGTATCGAAACGTCGCACACATGAAATAAAAGAAGTTGTTATCCATAAAGTTTGCTCACTATTGTACGTCCAAACTTCTAAAATGCCACACAAAGAAGCAAATATGGTGCCTCCTGAACTGACCAGTGCGCAGCGATGTCAAGTTTTTGATATTCAGAATGTTGGTATTGCAAGTCAACGATTGTCCGATAGGCCAGAAAGCTTTAGCAAACTTGTAACGTTAAGGCCAAATTCGTAACGATGTTAAGTAATGGTATTTGGAATGGTGGCATGTCAAGGAGGGCTGTTACAAGAGATCGCCATACATCCACTAAGTTATGGTATGTGGAATGCTGGCATGTCAAGGAGGGCTGTTACAAGAGATCGCCATACATCCACTAAGTTATGGTATGTGGAATGCTGGCATGTCAAGGAGGGCTGTTACAAGAGATCGCCATACATCCACTAAGTTATGGTATGTGGAATGCTGGCATGTCAAGGAGGGCTGTTACAAGAGATCGCCATACATCCACTAAGTTATGGTATGTGGAATGCTGGCATGTCAAGGAGGGCTGTTACAAGAGATCGCCATACATCCACTAAGTTATGGTATGTGGAATGCTGGCATGTCAAGGAGGGCTGTTACAAGAGATCGCCATACATCCACTAAGTTATGGTATGTGGAATGCTGGTATGTCAAGGAGGGCTGTTACAAAGAGATCGCCATGTATCAACTAAGTTATGGAATGTGAAATGCTGGCATATCAAGGACGGCTGTTACAAGAGATCGCCATACATCAACTAAGTTATGGTATGTGGAATGGTGGCATGTCAAGGAGGGCTGTTACAAGAGATCGCCATACATCCACTAAGTTATGGTATGTGGAATGCTGGCATGTCAAGGAGGGCTGTTACAAGAGATCGCCATACATCCACTAAGTTATGGTATGTGGAATGCTGGCATGTCAAGGAGGGCTGTTACAAGAGATCGCCATACATCCACTAAGTTATGGTATGTGGAATGCTGGCATGTCAAGGAGGGCTGTTACAAGAGATCGCCATACATCCACTAAGTTATGGTATGTGGAATGCTGGCATGTCAAGGAGGGCTGTTACAAGAGATCGCCTTAAATGAACAAAGTTATGGTATGTGGAATGGTGGCATGTCAAGGAGGGCTGTTACAAGAGATCGCCATACATCAACAAAGTTATGGTATGTGGAATGGTGGCATGTCAAGGAGGGTTGTTACAAAGAGATCGCCATACATCAACAAAGTTATGGTATGTGTAATGCTGGCATGTCAAGGAGGGCTGTTACAAGAGATCGCCATACATCAACTAAGTTATGGTATGTGTAATGCTGGCATGTCAAGGAGGGCTGTTACAAGAGATCGCCTTACATGAACAAAATTATGGTATGTGGAATGGTGCTATGACAATAACAACTGTTAACCATACCTCTGGTATGCTACGGCTAGTGGCCAGAAAGTATGAAATGTTCCATTCTCTTCGTACATGGTGTAAAGAATGTCCACCCTGAGATAATCGACGTTGGTCTTATGCCCTCAGTTTGTTTTAACGAACCAAGGCTCACTTCAATTTCCAATACCAATTGAATCCAGTTGGAACCCTCCTTTACACGGAGGCTAAGGTTATCCAGCATGATCACTGATGGGGATGATGATTGTACGGAGTGGTATCACAATGGCAGGCAGAACTGTGCTCAATATTGTCCATGGCAGAAAACATTGCACCATTCATGACGCCATTTGTTGGCAAAATTGCATCCTTCAAGACCATAATGCATGTGCCAGGATTGCAGAGACATGGTCCAATACTATCGAGAAAACATGATGCATGTGCTCATCGTGTCATGATTCTTAACCAGTTCCTCGTACAGCTGAAAATACATGTCATGCCATTAGTCAGTCCTGACCTTTTCCCCATTGATCTCGTCCGGAACATCATTGACAGAAGTGGACATCATCATCAAAACCCACCTACGACGCTCGCTCGACTCAGTGCTGCTCTCTCGGATGACTTTTCCTACAGCTCCAACCGTTGGTGTTTACATTGTACAATTAGTGAGGAACAATTGAACATCGTCTTTTCACCAAGATTTAAAATAATGTCATACTGCTCTTGATTGCAAGTTTCAAGTGCTCATTAAAGTTATCAAAGGGTTTTGTGGAAGACATGCATAGGACATTTGAAACACCATCTTCAAAAATGATATCCGATGAAATTCCCTACTGTCACTCGTACCATACTTCAAGCAGTCGTAATCATTATTCATCATGGGCCCAGTGCCATCTTTCTGTTTCAGCAGGAAATCACAAAGATAACTTATATGAGCACCATGGTGAGGAAGCATAAATCTGAGTATAAATTATGTGAATGGATTATTGTCAATCAGTGATAACATCAGGTGTTCGAAAAATGTACCTGCATACTCACAGGGGGACGTAGTGGAATGTATGCGTCCAGTCCGAATGCATTTAGAACGGCCAAGTCTTGTTGCCATTTTCTCTGTAATGAAAATAACCATACGAAAACAATCTTGAAATGAAACATTCACTGGCAATATAATCACCTGTGGCCAAACGTGAATGGAATTGAAAACACAAATTTAACCAAGAACACTAACTCACGGCAACATATATACCTCGTATGACGTAAACATAAGACTTCAGAGCAAAATACCCAGTCTTGACTATCCTTGGGAACAGACTCAATGCCATGCTAAGACTATGTGAATGGACAGCTAACAATCATTGACAGCCCAGAGTACAGTATTGGTCACTGCAGAATGTCTTGAAAGACATGTGAGTGGCTCGTGAATGCGGTATAGTGTTAGAAGCTGGATGTGTTACCGAATTCATATCCCAATTGCACTGGACACCAGGCAAGTACTGCAGCCTGGAAAGTTTTCATCATAAACTGTTGCGAGTTGCTAACAAATAACCAATTCGTGTTGAACATTTTGCGATTTTTTCACGAGATTTTGCGTCTGTATTAACAGGAAATGACGTGATGATTACACACTACCGTTTTGGATGTGGTCATGGCTGACAAATGCTATATCAGTGATTGCATGTTAAAGTTATTCGGCAAATAATTGGGGTTGAGTCACATCTAGGAATCGGGGCTAGCCTAATGGTTAAAGAGTCCGCTCATCACGCTGAAGACCCGGGTTCGATTCCCAAAATGGGTGCAATGTGTGAAGTCCATTTCTGGTGTCCCCGCCCGTGATTTTGCTGTAATATTGCAAAGACGGCGAAAAACGTTCTTATTTGGCCATAACAGCCGTAAAAAGGTGCTTTTTGGCAGGGCAGATTAGTGGAATCGCATTACTGGAATCTTGGAATCTTACATTTTTCCTTTTCGCACCACATGGCAGAACCAGGGCAGAATAGATCTCCCGAATGTACTTTTTCATTTTGGCCCTCGTGACAGAATCAGAGCTTATTTAATCTCCAGAATGCTCTACCTGTTCCAATTTCCCAGTTTTTCTGTTGATCACTGGATTGTCTGGTCCAGACTCGATTATTTACAGACCGCTCCCATATAGCTGGAATATTGCTGAGTGCGGCGTAAAACTAAACTCCCTGACTCATGTCAGAATTTCAATTACACCAGAGCATGTTGGATAAACGTGAATAGAAAGGCCAGGGTCATGCGGCCCACGTGCACAGTAGTGTGTTGACAAATTTGATAAAGAAAATCGGGGTTGCGTCTGGGAATTGAACACACGATGTGGTTCACCTTGGACACCAACACTGCAATGTGGTTTATGGATCCATGGACAACAGGGTCATCGTTTCTTAAAGAATGTGAATAGAAAGATTTATAACACTTACCACCGATCTCTTTATATGCAATAATATATGTTCTTTTCTTGTTTTCACAACAGAACTCAGACGACAAGTTAGACAAAGATGGAGTACACACAGCGTGCAGTATTTCTGCACTTTTCCATATACATTTGAACACCAACATTTTGAAAGGTGTGTAAAACAACAGCATGCTGGTTCTGAGTTACCCAATTGGGATGTTTCATAAACAGCAGACCCACAAGACACGTTCTGAGTACAATGCCGACCGCCATCTGGAACCTCTCGAAAGATCTGTGCGTTTGAAAGAATCGCTGCAGGAGATCGATTCAAATCTTACCTTTAACCTTTTTTCTATTGATCGCCTTCTTAACCTAATATATGTATACTTGATGTTCTTGAAAGGCTTGTAGATGTTGGACAAATATGAATACATCTGGTGAATCCTGAGTCAGTGCACAGACTAAATATATACACAAAGAACTTAATTAAGCACCCCTGTATTTTTGAAATCATAGGTTTTCAACACTTACATGACCCGTATGATCCTTTGACTAATAAAAAACGACAAAAACAAAAGCATACAAAACCGAGTGTAACCTCCGTGTGATTGTATGACAGCCAGCACCCTCCTCCTCATAGCCCCCTGTCAGCCTCCTTATCCTCTGAAGGGGCAGTCTACTCCATTCCTCGTGTAAAGCAGCTTCCAATTGGGCTAGGTCTGTACATGAGGATCCCTTTGTTGCACACGACGACGAATTAACGCAAATATGTTTCAAAGGGTTAAGATCGGGGCTCATTCAATCGTGAGATATGTCAGGGTCTGCTTTGTGTATATACAGATTTACGATGGTCCTGTTTCACAAAGTAATCTATCTGGGGAGACTGTCTTCAGGAAACACAGTATTAAAGCAAAGTGAAATATTGCTGAAAGGCGTTCTCAAACCCCTCTCACCAATCGCTCACTCATTCACTTCGGGGATTTCACAGTGGTTGGACTTCGTCTGCCCGACGCCGTGATGCGACTGTTAAACAGGACAGATTGCGAGACATTACAATTCTTTAAGGCGGACTTCGGCACTGTAAGATTGGCCTGACCTTGGCCAACTCTGGGGCTTCACGGTTGAATCAGTGTAAGTGCGGCACGTCAAGGTTGAACTCAACCATCACAAAAACATTAGATTGGCGCTGGCTTAACTTCACTCTTTAATGTAATTTTGGAAACGTTGGAGAGAGAGTTATCTGCCTTCACGACGTGTGTGTCCACACCTTCACCCAACTTAACCCATTCAACACCGTAGGCCGGAAAACCGGCCAAGACGTCACGAGTCCCCAGACACCGTAGGCCGGTAAACCGGCCAGGCAGTAGTCCCATCAAAAATATATATAATTTTAGGAACCTAACTAACATATGATTCTTTTATCCAATCTATCACTTTTCACAATGTCTGAAAGCACTTATTAAATTTCAAATGACCATATATTATCGACAGGATTAGAATTATAAACTATTTTTTGCAATGTTATTGAAAAAAACAATTCTCTGACACATGCTTCGGCAGCGGGTCCACAATAACATTGTCAAAGAGCAAAGTAACGATGTTTCGAGGAAATCATTAAATAAATTGAATAAACTAATGAATAAAATCAACAACAGCATTCATAAAAGATGTCAAACGTACATATAATATTACTATTTCCATCTTTTTGTGCGATCATGTAATGTAAGTCAAGTCACTGACAAGTGACATCTCGGCTCTCGCCGCCTCAATCTTCACGCTCGGACCAGGGAGACTATATCCTCTGCTCGGACACGATGTTTAATGCGAAAATATATGCATGAAGCATTTATGTCACAGGTCATAACCTAGCACGATACGTCCAATAAGTTCCATAATTTACGTATAGGTAGCGATTTCTTGCTTAATATGTTCAAAATAGCATTATTTTACCCAAAACTTTCGTCTAAATCTAAAAGTTTTCGTTTACGAGGACGGTATCCATTGCCGTAATATGATTGGCTGACTTAGGTCACGTGTCTGACTGTGGTTAAAAGCGTCAATAGAAACCAATCTTTATCCAATACATTCGCTTCTTACAACTGTGAAAATACTCTCGGCAAGGGTACAGTGATGTTGTTGATGCTCAGAGCTTTCAAACGATACCCGACATCACACGATTCGCCTCCCATGTTATTCATACGAAGCTTCGAAAACGGAGGTATTTTCCGTTGTTGTGTCATGTTACCGAGCGGAAAGCCACTGATATCGGGAAATAGGCGACCATACATATTATTTAAGAAATCTTTTTATAATAATTTTCTGATTACGTAAAAATGAAAATATAAACGAAAAAGGCACGGGCATGTTATGACATGTCACAAATGGAAAAAAATCGCCATAGTTTTTGCTTCTTTCGTGGTTTATCTGGACATTATAAATGTAAGCTTGCATTTTCATTACCAAAATAGATCTATTTAAGTTATAGTTGTATTATTTGAATAACATTATAAAAATAAACTTCATATTTATCAACAGTGGGATTAGATCTTTTAAATGGTGTATGAGATGTAGTAGCAATAACGTTTTACAAGCTTATAATTTCCTTCATAAACATAGGCTTCATCTGTGACCTTAGAGTCTCTGGGAACTCAGTGTCATGGCAGTAAATGCCTCTGGTTGACTGGTGTTGAAAGAGTTAAGTAAAACACTAAAACCAAAAGTTGTGAGTATGACCAAACAGTCCATATTGACTAAGTTTTGAACAGCCTCGAACTAATCCAAACATCTATAGATAGAGCAATCCCACTCTTGTCAGCCATCTATAAGCTTTTTGTAAGGTTCTGCTTGGGCGATTAGAAAACTTCCATGCACCTTCACCCTTGCAACATGGATTCAGAAAAGGTATTGATTCCACTATGACGTCTGTCCTCATTCTGGGTGCATTGCATATGCAGCAGAGAACAGCAGTAAATTATTCCCCTGCTTCCTGGATGCTGAAAAAGCGTTGATTGTGTATGGCACAGTGGGTTGTTTTACAAGCTCTGGCGTACTGGTATTCCTGTCCAGATTCTCCTCGCCATAATGGCCATGTACAGTGACATGAACACTTGTGTCCTCAACAAAGGTCACCTCAGTGAATGGTTCCCGATTTTACATGCAACAAGACAAGGCGATGTACTTTCTCCATGGCTGTATCATATTTACATCGATGAGTTGCTTCAAAGTCTGTATAACTGTACACACGGAGCAAAAATCCACCACTTGTACTGAAGCCCCTACACAAGCAGGTAACAAATCTCATTTACTAAACATAGTCTCGACGAACTCATGTCCATTTGCCATGTGTACAGCTACAAATGGCTGTTTCGCTGCAGGTATAAGGAACGCAAGATCATTTTTTTCATGAGACTGTGCCATAGATGACGCATTCACCCTGATCCTGGCTTCTTGGTGATGTGGATGTGTCAGAAGTGACAGAATATGTTCACCTTACAAAGAACTTAAGCACTGCCCAGCAAGTCAGTGGTCAAAATATAAAGCACACAGTGATTCCGATTTACATCTAGCAGCACTCCCATTAAAGTAGTAAAAGAATCGAAATGAATATCATATGGGACTAACGTCTTACCTTTTTGCCACATATAAAATATTTTGTAGCTGAATGCCTGAAGGCACTAGCGAGCGAGTGAGTGAGTGAGTGAGTAATTTTACGCCGCAATACAAGAAAACAATCAAAGGTTCTCAGCACAAAATCGTTTCACTGAATGTGCTTCCATATAGTAAATAGTCCAAGGTTGAAATGCTCTTCAAAATAATGTATAAAAGTTCCTTTTGTAAATATCCCTGTCGTTCAGAACGATGTACTGTACTAGAGATACTGAGGAACTTGTGGATAACCACAAGTAAAATTTCCACCCCCACCCAAGCTAAGCCTGACACAATACAAGTGAGTGAGTGAGTTTAGTTTTACGCCACACTCAGCAATATTCCAGCCATATGGCTGCAGTCTGTAAATAATCGAGTCTGGACCAGACAATCCAGTGATTAACAGCATGAGCATCGATCTGTGCAATTGGGAACCGATGACATGTGTCAACCAAGTCAGCGAGCCTGACCACCCGATCCCGTTAGTCGCCTCTTACGACAAACATGGGTTACTGAAGGCTCATTCTAACCCGGACCTTCACGGGTCTGTTTGGGTTATGGATAACACCTACACCTACTACATTACATAAAAAATAACCAAGATAAAAGATTATGTCACATGACTGCCGCGCTCCGATTTCACAAT
Organism: Haliotis rubra; assembly: GCF_003918875.1. Lineage (NCBI taxonomy): Eukaryota > Metazoa > Mollusca > Gastropoda > Lepetellida > Haliotidae > Haliotis > Haliotis rubra. The sequence continues at coordinate 19,179 of NW_025765961.1, forward strand.
CGGTGTTGAAGAAGATAATGCATCATTTCGACTATCTTGGGTATATTCAACCTGGTGCACACGCTCCCACTACACCGGCTGTGATTTCAAAGCTGGCTGCCTCAGGTGAGTAGGTGGGTGTTGTCTGTCTCAAGGCTGTTGTCGGCCTGTATCACAGTGGTCACTGCTGTCCTAATGTAAGTTTGTGACTTCAGAAATGTTCATGTACAGGTATACAAGCTTTAAATAAGTCAGGTCTCATCACCGATCGGGCTTCAGTAATCCAATATATATTAAATAAGGTAGGCCTCTCCGAGCTATTTTCGTTATCTCAATACAGATTTCTGTGTTTGTTTGTGTGTATTCAAAATGCCTTATACATGTGCAGGCCCAATGAGTGATGGCAATTCTGTATGTCATGAACATCACTTAACACACATTTCATTTCCACTGACAGCTTCACCTTCAAGTGCACCAGTCATACGATATGGCAGGAGGTGTATGTACAGATACGGTCTACTTCCGTAATGGTATAGCGGTCTCCACACAGCTACATGTCCGTCAGCTGATCAGTTATGTTATCGATCAATCATAGTTACCTCTATAAACATAATGGAAGATAAATGTAGTTGTCTCTGTCATAATTACGTTATACCATGAGTACTGGTGAACGCTGTATGTCAAATAATATAATTATATCAAATTTGACATGGCCTGATTTCGTTATGGTGATAAGATGACGTCACATCATAGTTATGTCACATTGTCGATAAGGGCGGACGCACTTCAAGTATGGACAAGTTGATATGTCTGTCTCGCCACATGTTGATAATGCAATAGGCAAATGCTACCGATGTCACTATGTTACAGAAAGTACAGATTAGAGCGTTGAAGTAAATCCTTACTTTATCATATCTAGAAACTGGGAAAACTAAACACATCACCGGAGAGTATTTAAGCTAATCTTTCTAAAAGTGAGTTAACGTCGCCTGTATTTAACGGGTACGGTATCCCCTGGCATATACGGAGATATTTGCTCTACAGCAAAAACTGTCGTTCATGAATGTTCTCTAGTCATGAGTCTTTAAACATTATATAGCCCGAATAATTAACAAGGTGTTAATGGCGTTGGACGTTAATCATGATAACAATTACCGATTATTAAGTGAGTGAGTGAGTTTAGTTTTACGCCGCTTCTAGCAATATCCCAGCAATATAACATCGAGGGACACAAGAAATGTGCTTCACACATTGTATCCATGTGGGAAGAATAGACCCGGGTAGTACAAGCGAGGATTTTCGCCACTGGACTACACCACCGCCCAACCCTTTTTACATTACGATGACGTATCTTTATCAATTTCTTCCAGCTCCCAAATTTTAGACAGAAATACGATAAATTCGGCGTTAGTGCCCACGGAGTTGTGGCTGTCATTATATTCAACCAATTTATTATCTTATATGCAAATCTTGCAACTTGGAGGTGAGGTGAAATGAGGTTTAACGTCGTAAGAATATTTCGCTCATATGACGACGTGCATGTGTGTGTATGTGTGACTTAAGCTGGTTTTATAGTGCCAGCTCACTGAGATACCATGCCGCAGTTAAGCATGAATACCCCACTCAGACACATTATACTGACTCCGAGATGACCAGTCCTTGTTGTACCCTTTAATGCCGAGCGCCAGGCAGGAACCAACAAGTAGCATATTTTAACGTCTTTTGGTATGACGCGGCAGGGGATCGAACCCGCGACCTTCCGCTTTACGAGCAGACGCTGTAACCACTACACCAAGGCCTCTTGCAACTTGGAACTTTGGATAACCACACCCTGTGCAGATATGATGTTGTGAATATTTTGCCTAGTTTTACAAGTTCAGGATTAGTCATTCAGCTGGTCATGTGGGAGTACTTTCAGTTTACGATGCATATCCTCATTAAAACAAGTTCGACATGACGTCACGCCATTATGACGTTAACAATGTGGGGTACGTTCAGTGTGCAACATATACGTTATTTGTTCATAAACTATGTGATTCTGTTGTATTTTTCTAGTTGGGATGGCGACTTCTCAGAAGTTAACAGACCACTTTCTGACATGTACAATATGTACAGAGGTGTTTGACAACCCATGCACACTTGCGTGTAATCACACCTTCTGTCGGAAATGTGTCATCAGCTACACCAAAACCAAACCAGAAGCCATCAGTGCCAAGTCTCTTCAATGTCCATTCTGCAGTAAGATAACGAAAGTGTCTGACCCTGGCAGACCAGTGGAGGAGTGGGCGGATGACGTCAAGCCAAGCTTTGTCATCCAGGGACTGTTGGACTCATTTGGCCCTGGATCTAAAGGTAAGCGTAAGTGTTATCAACTGATCATTTGTGTAAATGTGTAAAGTTCCCTGGATGCCAAGAAGTCATATCAGTCTGAAAATAAATCACACAACAAAAATACATATGTTCTACAGGGGTTTTAATGCACTATCTACGTTGTGTGAATTTAATATATGTTCTGTTAGCTAAATCCCCAGTAGACAGCTGTATCCATTTAACCTCCTAGGTCCACAAAGATGTCGTAGTGCTGTGACATTCCTAAGCTAATGGTGAATAATAAAGTTGGGACAGGTCGAAACTTTACGATGGCTTCGTGGATCGTGATCCCTGGATGTTTGTGGTGATGCTTTTCGAGTCCCAGACTAGCTTTGACTATTGTCTGTGATTTGTCTGCATCATAGTCCGTACACCAAGTTGTCAGTTGCTATCATAGCTACCTACATTTTATCCTTAACATCATTTTTACTTTTACCATTGTTGCGTATATTCCTTAGAAACGTTTATTATTTCAACCTTTAAGCGTAAATCATGTCATAACGGATTGTTGATTTGTATCAGATACAACTAACTGCCGTTATTGTAAGGAAGAAGGGGAGACAACCCTTGCTACCTCTTGCTACCTCTTGCTACCTCTTGGTGCTCTGTCTGTGACGACGCCCTCTGTGAACGATGTGTATGGATGCACAATCGCCATCCATCCTCCCGTCACCATGACGTAGTCGGCATGTCTCCAGAGGTCAAGGTCAGAAGAAGAAGGCAAGTGTTTATGTGTAAAGATCACAAGGATGAGGTTATAAAATTAATGTGCAAAGACTGTAAGAAAGCAGTTTGTCAAACATGTTGTATTATCTATCACAGAAATTGTAGATGTGTTGTCGAAATTGAGTCAGAAATATCAGCAATGAAATCAGAGCTGGAAAAGAATAAACATAATTTGTTGGAGAGGTGTGCTGAGATAAAAACACTCGTTGACAAACTGAAAACAACATCCAAAGAGGAATCAAAGCATTATTTACAAATGGAGTCTGACATTAAGTCTGCCACAAACAAAGCGATTGATATGCTGAAACAGAAGGAAAAGAAGCTTCTCATTGAGCTGAAAGAGATGTCATACAAACACATAGGTCAGTTGAAAGCAGACATAGAGTCAGGAGAGATGTCAGTACAGGTGTACCAACAACAGGCTGAGGTGATAGACCAGGCTCTACAGTCTGAGTCTGACATGGACGTGTATGAGATGTATCAGGGACGTGAGGCCGTTGATGTGGACGCTGTTACAGACGTGAAGGAGAGGGGGAGAATAACCAGAACCGTTTTCAGACAGGACACAGGACAGCTGAGTAGAGCACTGGATGATCTACAGCTGGGTGAGATTGATGTCCAGTATGAGAGTGTGCTGGACATGAAGGCAACTCCTATGTTACACAACACTATTAACGCCACAGTCGGAGACACTGAAGAAGCAAGTCTTTTAGACATCACAGTGGTTGTTGTGAATGGTGTAGATACGGTCGTTTTCACAGACGGCAACAACAAAAGTGTGAAGTCCTTCTATACAAGTAATGACAAAGTATGCCACAGTAAACTCAGACTGCGTGCCAGACCGAGCGGTATAACAAGGCTGAAACACAACCAGGTGGCTGTCACTGTGCCGGTTTCCAGACAGATTGTAACAGTTGAAGTCAACCCCGACCTGGTGCTGCTGTCAACCATCACAACCAGCAAAAAGTACTTCGGTATAACGTCTCTGACACCATCAACAGTAGCCGCAGGTTCCGATTCCCCTCCCTGTATTGATATCCTAGATATGACGGGACACGTGATGAGGAGTATCAGTCCACTCTGCAATGGAAACAACATATTACAACGACCATCATTCCTCTGTACTATGAGTAAAGGAAACATCCTTGTGTCTGACTGCTTGTCCACGTGTGTTATATGTTTGACCCCTTGGGGAGATGTGGTGTTCACCTACAGCCCTACAGGAGCCACAGCACTGGAGCATCCAGTTGGTATCACAGCTACCAGCACAGGTGACATCCTGGTTGTAGACTACTTTCTAGGCAGGGTCATCCATCTGACTGAGTCGGGGAAGTTTGTGAGAAATATTCTGACATCCCAGGATGGTATTGAAGATTCCACGGGTCTGTGTCTAGATAGGTGTGGCAACATGTACGTGTGCATGTCAAATGTGGTTAAGATTTTCTCACTGCACTAGATGGGGAGTGGACTAAACCAAGTTTTGTTATAACAGCTATATGTCTTTGTTGTGTTGCTCAGGGGGTGTACACATCTGTTTTGAACTGTGGTTGTTAGCGTTAACATTTTAGAAACATCCACCATGTCGGCATCATAATGTTTAGTAATGTTTAGTAATGTTTAGTAAGAAATCCATAATTTATCACAAGTGTGTCTTGAGCCAAAGCCTGTATATATCACTTTGGCTTTTGTTTCTCTTTGCTGTTTAACTGACTGACTGACTGACTGAGTTTGGTTTTACGCCGCTTTTAGCAATATTCCAGCAACATCACGGCGGGGGACACCAGAAATGGGCTTCACACATTGTACCCATGTGGGGATTCGAACCCGGGTCTTCGGCGTGACTTTGCTGTTTAAACAGTGAGGAAATGACAAATGTGAGTATGACAATTTGAGTATGACTGATAGATGGATCTTATGACCATGGTAACAATGGTAACTGTGTAGGAAGATATGGATAATAAGAATAAACAGTCAGTGAGAGTGTCTTTCAACTAAACAGCACCACGCACCAACACATTGTACACACCTGAGCTTAACAGGTTGATTTTACTGCCCTTCACTTAATAATACAGCAAAATGTATCTTCCTTGTACAGGACTTGATACATAACACGAGGCATTTCCTCGCACGAACACTGTGGTGCGACTGAGGAGGAGGAGGAGGAGGAGGATGGTGGTGGTGGTGGTGGGGATGATGTTGATGATGCTGATGATGGTGATTTGGAGATTTACCGTGCACTTTTCGCCATGTGACTGAATGCAGGCTTGTTTTATGATGAGAAAGGATGAGTGGATTACGTCACGTGACGAATCCGGGATAGTCGAGGTATGTGGACGGACGGGGTAAAGGTAAAAGTTTGAAAGTTATTATTATAAGTTGCTGTGCCCTGGGTGTCTCAGAGTAGGTTTGTCTTGGTCGAATATGTCGCTATGTTATTTACCACTTTTACAGCTTATTGGTATTAAACTGAGGTGAAACTGACACTGTTCATGTTGTTCTTGATACTTTGATTTGGATACACCGAATCTAGACCAGGGGACATCCTGCTTCCGGCGAAGGCCATCAAAATAGCGTTTCTTGGGGAAAATATTGCTGGTGCTTGTTAAACACACCTGAACACACCTGAGACCCGACATTTGCGACAGGTAATTGTCTCAGCTTATCTCCTATGATGACAAAATTGATGTATTCACCTGGGTAATTGATGAAACATTAGATGATCTGAACACTGGGGAAGGAGTTTATTTCTCATGGAATTCTGGATGATGAAGAAGAGTAATGGGAATCAAAATTACAGAGTTTCCAGCGGAAACGGCTACTTTTCTGAAACGGCAGTGAGTGAGTTCAGAATTTTAAGTCACATCGGCAGTATTTCAGCCATATTGTGACTAATTGCTGAAACTGTAAACAGTAGGCAATAAGTGAGTGAGTCTAGTTTTTTGCCGTACTCAGCAATTTTCCAGCTATTTGGCGGCAGTCTGTAAATGATCGAGCCTGGACCGGACAATCCTGTGATCAACAGCAACTTGCCCAAGCTCGATCCATGCACACGCACACTAAACACATACCAAACCAATGTAAATTAGAATCTATACTTGCCCAAGCTCGATCCAGAACCAACAGAGACCAATAGCCCCTGAATGTCAACACTAGGCTGTAGGTCATCTGCCCACTCCACCACTGGTCTCTCAGGGTAAGTCACTTTGGTCAGCTTTATGCAGAATGGGCACCGGAGGAACTTGGCACTGATGGCTTTTGGTCTGGTTTTGGTGTAGCTGATGATACATTTCCGACAGAAGGTGTGATTACACACAAGCGTGCATGGATTGTCAAACATCTCTGTACATATTGCACATGTCAGAACGTATTCTAGATAAAAGTAGAACCTCGACATTTTGACATCTTGTAAACAAGTGAAACAATCTAATCATACACAAGTATACAAAACCCCATCGAAAAAGCCTGATGTGCTCGACAGTGTCATGGTTGCCTCTTAACTCTCTTTTTTAAGAATTGAACAGTTCTGCATCTTGAACTGAAGAATGTACAAAATTACAGAAAACTTGAAACGCTTCAGTTTATGTAACAGAAAAGTGTGGACGGTAGTTCAGTGCTAGAAATGTTCGCTCATCACGCCGAAAACCCGAGTTCGATTCTCCACATCAAGACAATGTGTTAAGGCCATTTCGGGTGTCCCCGTTGTGGTATTGCGGGAATATTGCTAAAATTTGCGTAAAACACTACTCAACCATACAAAAGTCACTGAAGACGATTCTTTCATCGCGTTGTTCCAATAGAAATCGTGATTCATCACTGAACCAGATTCTACGCCAATTCGGTAGGTTCCAGGCCTGAACGCTGGTGTACCATTGAACTCGATGTCGACGATGTTGTTGTCGAAGCACAGGGCCAAAATAAGGTCTTCTGGCACGTAAACCAACCTCTCTCAACCTGTTCATGATGGTCTGTGCAGAAAGCCTCCTCAATCCGTAGCTGTTCGATGACGCAGGTGATGTACCCGGAGGTAGCGATCCTACGCCGCAGTGGTCGCTCGAGGTCGCCCACTACGAGGGCCATCTGCTACCGTATTCTGCCGGCGATATCTCTCCCAGAGCCGTGAAATGGTGCTTTGGTGGACATTCATGCGTCGGGCAACTGCACGTTGAGACTGCACGTTGTGAATTGTGTATTCTGTGACACTACACGCCGAAATTGAAAATCATGCTGTTAAATACGGGTATTTTACGGGTGGTGCGTTTTGTTGTGATGTTTCAAAACATAAACACCAGGACTGATAAACAGAGCAAAACCTTTTGTAAAATGAATCACGTTTAATTCATTGCTACATGAAATTGCTATTTTCATGATGCGTTTCTTTTTTGAGAGAGTATACTATTCGAGTTACTTTGTAATTTATTGTACCTATTTATAGACAGAAACGGACTTAGCGTATTTCGTTCTTACATGTGGCATGGTACGTGAAGTGGCGAATTGATCAGTGAAAATAATTTGGTTACATATTACATTCTCATAACTCAATACAGTTATACACCCTTATACTGCTTACAATTCCATAGAGGTGATAACAATTGACAAAATCCACGTAGGCCTTGTGAAAACACACGGTAACTTCTGTTAGTCACCTGGTGTCGAGGGAAATTGAGCACCGGATCAGATGCATCCGACTGAGCTGTGTTGCATTGGGCGATGACAGTTTTGTAGCGTTATAACAGAAGTGGACGGAGGCCTTGTCATAGCACATACTTGCAATGAACATCGGGCAGTCACCCTGTGTACCCGGTGTCGAGGGAAATTGAACACCTGGTCAGAATCAACCAATCGAGCTGTGATGCATTTGACGATACTAGTGTTGTAGCGTCATAACAGAAGTGGACGATGGCCTTGTAATCATACTTGCAACAGGGCTATTAAGGCTCGAGAGGCGGTTCATCCGGGACCAGATTTAAGGTGACAAGTGTATATTCACAAACCTGTCCTGGTTCTAAAATGCGCAACCGCTAGATACGTCTTTACGAAACGGGACCAAATGTACTACCACTCTTAGCTGCAGCAGCTGTTCACAGTCGTAATAGTTGGCTACTTTGGGGATGAAAAGATTTCTGCAAAGATTTTCGGTTCCTTACTGACAGATGACAACCAAGAGACCATACGAAAAGGTGCTTTTCTTTAGTTTAAAATAATTTTGACAGCCAGTACATTTCTATCGTTCATACATGTTTGTTTTCAATATGTTGAACAGTGTTTGTCATAAAATGTAGTTTTGAATAATCATTTTCATGGATTTGTAAATATGAAATTGTTTTTTTCAAATTGTATTTACTGAATTGTTTATTAATGATATTGATAAACTCTCATTTGTTACAAACTTTATCAAACAGGTATTCTTTCATTTTTTACCATACTGACTCATACCCATTCTTAATTAAAATATATACATAATTTCCCAATCGGAAACTGTTTTTACAGTTGGCATTTGTTAGTTATTTTATACATATATTTGTTATGCTGCAACAGTATTTAAATATTTATATTCCAGTTTTATAACTTATTAGTTTACATATTAATATTCATATTTGTTAGGAACTATTTTCTAAATATAACCAATGGAGACAATTGGGTTTTTGCTTTGTAGAAAGCTTGTAAATGCATAAATTCTTGAGTAATTAACATTAATAGTTTTTCAAACCATCTTCAACAGATCTAATAAGACAGATGCAAAATTTTGTATACTTCCGGTGGGTTTAAAATATAATTTTACTCTCTTCCAAATCTACAGGATGACTGTATGACAGTTCAAGTGACAGAAATTAACAAGAAAAAAAGATATAAGATATAAATTGTTTGTAGTGTTGACATGTTTTCAAATAGTGTCCCATATCCGTCTCTAAAGATGTTGAACCTAAAACTAATATATCCTGAATAAATAACAGTTCTCACAATATAACTGAAAATATATAACATGTGAAACTTTCCCATTTATTGTGACTACTTTTTTGTGCTCAATTTGCCTATGATGGCATGTCATTACAATTATTTCTGTTACTATTGTCAGGTATAATAATTAGAAACAAAAATATCAAAACCCTCACCCTTTTGAATGTTAATAATGAAACATTTATTACGCAAAAGCTACCTCTGTAGTCCAGTGGTAAACACAAACTGTTTGATGGACAATATTAGTTTTACAATTTGTACTTGATGTTATGTATAAGGTGATAAGATCTACTCTTCCCTCTGACTCACCTTAAACCTGACCCAGCTGCAAAACACATGTGAGAGGAAATATGTTATGCTTACAAAATACAAACAGTACCTTACAATGCTAACATAAAGATATAATTGATGAATTAAGCATGTAGATGTTATGTTTAACTGAACATTCTACATCATTAACAAATGCTAAATGGGGATGTAATGATCAAGTTCATATACAGATTATATTTATAAGGGACAGCTATTCAGAGCCCTCAAATAAAATTTGAAGGATTTATTCATTACTATTCACAAATTGTAATCTATTTTTTTAATTTACACTATTTATTACACATTTATGTTTTTAGAATAAAACCTAAAAATTTCAAGATATATATATTTCTTTTGCACACCTTAAATACTTAGGATGATTACTGAAACAAACATAGCCAAAATGTACATTCATGATTTTTGTCCAATCTTTGGTCACAAAAAAATATTTTTGTAAGGTTCCAGAGAACTTTATAGTGTTATATACTGATTATTGCTCAGGATAGATTTAAAGTTATTTAACAACGTAAGGCCTCGCGTTGTCCGGTGACCTACTTACGGACCCTCACATCGGGCAGTCAAACCGGTGTCGAGAGAATTATCCACGTGCGCTTTAACGCAACGTAAGCTGTCGGACGTCGCTGATATTTAAATCAAAACGTCATTATTACTTTACTTAGGAAATAAACATCATGTGTTGGCCAATTTCCGGGTGTTATTTATTTGAAGAGAATATTTCATTTGAAGCACGGGAATATTTCATTTGAAACCTCCGGCTGATAATCGACATTGTAAACACCAAAGTGTAAACCAAAAGGTCCACACGTGTTTTTGTGTCTGCACTCATTGACATCGAGTACGGGTACAGCAGTGAAATGTCATCAGCCGTCCGTTTCGGCTGTCTCCCGTGGTAGCATCTGGAACTGCAGCCCCACAGCTCATTCCGACTTTACGTCACAATATGATTTAAATGACGTTACCACTGCTGACGACGCAACAATACAATGGTGTTTGCGATGTTTGTACATATTTTAAAAACGCAGCGAAAGGTCTTGTAATTTTCGGAAATCGAATACCATTCGATCATGTTTTTCAACCAATCAGATTAAAGAACACAGTGACTTTTGGTTTACAATAAAGGTTACATAAGCTGAACCGGAACTGTAGTAAACTATCCTAACAATGGTTGCGATATGGTGAGTGAGTTTAGTTTTACGCCGCACTCAGCAATATTCCAGCTATATGGCGGCGGTCTGTAAATAATCGAGTCTGGACCACGCAATCAAGTGATCAACAACATGAGCTTCGATCTGCGCAATTGGGATACAATGACATGTGTCAACCAAGTCAGTGATCCTGACCACCCGATCCCGTTAGTCGCCTCTTACGACAAGCATGGGTTACTGAAAATCAGTTCTAACCCGGGTCTTCACGGGTGGGTTACGATATAAGTAGATTGTTTGATCATTAATGATGCCTCTTCCTCGGGAAATCATAATAACATATTTGTAAATGTAACTATTATCTACGCAGATGATTATTTCTTTCAGACTGTAGTACTAATATCACAATTTTGATTCCATCATTTATTGATTGCTCGAGACTTTTTAGTTAATTTGGAAGGAGCGGCAGCATTATATAAGACAAACAGAGGCGTCCTTGAAGGTGCTTTAAATTTGTATCGAGCGAATAAATAGTCATAACGATAAGACATGTCGAGGTTTTCTGTTTTGAGACAAATGTGTTTTCATGCTTATATGGAGGTCGAATGTATACGGGGGAAAGCACTTCAATAACCAATAGTATGTACTAAAAAGACACATTTGTACAATATTACAATTATGTAGTTAGGGATCATTATCAAATAGTATAGCGATAATACCAAGTGTACCAAAAAGGATGTTGGCACCCGTCACAAACACATGCAAAGGCAAGTCAACTATCCATATTTACTGGTGAGTCAGTGAGTGAGTATGGTTTTACGCCGCTTTTAGCAATATTCCAGCAATATCACGGCGGGGGACACCAGAAATTGGCTTCACACATTGCATCCATGTGGAGAATCGAACCCGGGTCTTCAGGGTGTCGAGCGGACGCTTTAACCATCAGGCTACCCCAAAGCTCCAAATTAAGTAAATAGGGAAACATTGGTATATAAGTCTAGAGCATTGCATCGGACACTATTTTGATCACTGGTGCCTTCAAGTTTGAAATGACCTGTCGAACGCAGCTCCTTGATTACTGTAACTCTGTTGTGTATATTTCTGAGAAAGAAATGCTTGGCACTCTTTGAATCATTGGTAGAGAGAGGATGTTTGATTGTACCTCAAAACTTGTGACCTCAAAGGCTGGAGCTCCTGGCATATTGCTGGACAAAACGTTCAGAAGGTTGACTACTGGATCATTACTTTTGTCTTGTTCATGTAAAAGTTAAATATAATACAGTATAAACGTTTGCTGCAGAGAGTCTTTATTTTTTAACCCAATGGCAAAATGGCATACAAAAAACATACCAGTGTATGACGTGTATGACAGTATGGACCCAACACCCAGTGAAGAAAAAGAACTTGAAGGTAGTATAATACTTTGTACAATCCTTCCACAAATGCTCAGCTGTTCAAAATGACAATCACATGCAGTTCATTAAAAGGATTTTGTCATTATCCCATCTACACTCGCATTAGTGCAGCGCATAAACCTTAACCTCACTTGACAAGCACACATACAAACAACCGCACCCATCTAGACAAACACCCCAGGGATACTGAATGCCATCTTGTGATGTCATAATGTTCCTAACAAACTCCCCCGAGTCATTCAGATGGATGACTCTGTGGAGGAAGGAGTCTGCAACCAGAATATCACCTGAAATGGTACTTGCGATCCCACGTGGGTACTTCAGTGACGTGTTTCCTGAAGGGCTGTAGGTGAACACTATATCTCCCTTGTTGGTCAGACAGACGACATACCTAGATCCGCTGTCGGACACAAGGATGTCCCCTGTCCTTGTCGTAAACAGGAAGTTTGGAAATTTGAAAACGGGGTAGCCATTTACAAGTGGACTGATTGAACTCAGCACGTGCCCAGTTACGTCCAGGATATCAATACAGGGAGGGGAATGGGAACCCGCTGCTAGTGTTGATGGTGTCAGAGACGTAATGCCATAGTACTGTTTTCTGGTTGTGATGGTTGACAACAGTACCAGGTCAGGGTTGACTTCAACTGTTACAATCTGACTGATGCCCAAAACGGTTACAGCAAGTTGGCTGTGCTTTACCTTTGCCATACACCACGGTCTGCCCACCTGACCAAGAAAAAGCCTGCTGTGACATTTCTGGTTGTCTTTGGTGTAGAAGGACTTCACACTTTTGTTTTCGTAGTCTGTGACTACGACTGTATCTATGCCATTCACGACAAGCACTGTGACGTCTATAGGATCAGCTTCTACAGTGTCTCCAACTCTGACGGTAAGGATGTCCTGAAACACAGGAGTTGCCTTCATGTCCAGCACACTCTCATACAGAACGTCTATCCCACCCAGCTGTAGATCGTCCAGAGTTTGACTCAGCTTGTATGAGTCCTGTCGGAACATGATCCTGGCTACTCTTCTCTTGAGGTCTGCATCCTCGACATCCTCTACATCGTCGGCGTCATATCCCCGATACATCTCATACACATCCAGGTCAGACTCAGATTGAAGAACCTGGTCTATCAGCTCCGCCTGTTGTTGGTACAGCTGTATTGACATCTCCCCTGACTTTATGTCTGCTTTTAACTGCTCGGTGTTTTTGTCAGACGTATTTTTCAGATCATTGAGAAGGTTCTTTTCCTTGCGTTTAATCAGGTCCATTGCTTTCTTAGAAGCAGACTTGATGCCTAATTCTATTTGCATACAACGTTCGGATTCTTCTTTGGACGCATTCTTCTGTTTATCAACCAGCATCTGCATCTTTTCACGTTTCCTCAACAAATTTTCTTGTTTACTTGTCAGTACTGATTTCAATGCAGAGATTTCAGATTCAGTTTCAACAACGTCTTCACATTTTTGGTGATGAGTAATGCGACATGTTTGACAAACTGCTTTCGTGCAATTTCTGCAGATGAGTGTTATATGTTCATCATTGTGATCTGTACACAACTCCCTTCCCATTATCTTGACCTTGAGCTCTCTGGGCATGTCAAGTACATCATGGTGACGGGAGGATGGGTTCCGGTTGTGCATCCGTACGCATCGTTCACAGAGGGCGTCGTCACAGACAGAGCACCAACATGAAGCAGGAGTTGTCTCCCCTTCCTCCTTGCAATAACGGCAGTATGTTGTATCTGAAACAATAGACAATCATATAGTCTTTTCATGCAAGTAACAATGGGCCTTAGGGACATGGATGATCTGATATGTTTCAATGTATTTATGGTCAAATGGTCCCTTCCACTGACTGAAACATTGCCGAAATATTTAACTCCCTCAGCCTTCCACTGATTCACCCACTTGAACTGGAATATGAGACTGTCAAATCTGTTTCATGTGTCTGTGCATAAACACGCAAGATCACAAAAAAGTAACACAAAATCACACGAGAGGAGTAGAAACAAAATTCTAATATCATATATTAACCTACGCCTCTGGGCTCCCTTGTCTGACATAACTAATTCGCATATGCCAGGAACGTTCTTCATATGTCCTGCTCGTTAACATACCACGAGACACTGTTCTTCCATGTAATATATTTCGACTTAAAACAGTAACATTCTTAACAAATTCTTTGGGTGTTTGTTTGTTTGTTTGTTTTGGTTTTGGTTTTTTTGGATTTTGCTTTGCATATCAGTACATCTTAACCTATAGATTATATTGTTTCAATCGTGGAAAAGTGAATATTGGTCACATTCATCACTTGTCGTGTAGGAAACCCATAATGATGCCAGGAAACCCATAATGATGCCAGGAAACCCATAATGATGCCAGGAAACCCATAATGATGCCAGGAAACCCATAATGATGCCGGCTCACTCTGTGAAACCCAGGAGCAGGTTTATGATACTGATAAACCTGGAATCATCATCAGATGACGTAGAGTTCGAACCGTCAGCTTGAGATTGGGCATGTTAAAGGGTCGTGGAGAAACTGTGGCACATTTTTGGTGCTGGGTACCAATGTTCTCGTGGTGTTAATATCTTAATAAAGTAAAGCATGTTAACGTATGGACCCTTTTTCCATATAGCTGGAATATTGCTGAATGTTGCGTAAAACTAAACTCACTTACTCACTATTATTTTCCATTCATTTGTCCTGATAAAGGTCTACTGAAAAACAAATTTGGACTATGTTTTTGTTTTGTTTATTTGTTGTTCAATGCCACACTTAGCAATATTCAAGTTATGACAGCGGTCTGTGAATAATCGAGTCTGGACCTGACACGCCAGTGATCAATAACATGGTCATCGATCTACGCAAATTGGATACGATGACATGTGTCGAGAAAGTCAGCGAGCCTGACCACCCGATCCCGTTTGACGCCTCTTACGATAAGCATGGCTTGCACAAGACCAATTCTAACATACATGTGGAATTATACATTCATACTGAAGGGAATAAAGCTGAGCAATATATTATTGTTTAAAGGATTACTTTCAGATTCTGTGTCCGAGTCCGGGAATCTGTGGATGATAGAACTTGGCATGACGTCTTCCGCCCACTCCTCCACTGGTCTCTCAGGATCAGACACTTTCATCATCTCATAGCAGATGGGACATAGTTGGACCTTTTCACTGATAGTTTCTGGCCTGGTTTTGGTGTAGTCGATAACACATTTCTGACAGACGGCATGATTACACTCAAGTGTGGATAGATCGCCAGACACCTCTGTACACATTGTACAGGTCAGAAAGTTATCTGTTATCTTGTCAGAGGTCGCCATCTGGATTGAAAGAAGAGATCTCAATATGTGCGTAGTATAATAATCCCACTCAGGGTTAAGTGTTCATGTGAGTATATAAGCCATGGTTGGCTCTAAAGGCATTGTCCTTGAAAATGTCGTTCTCTACATTAGCTCAACATCACTGTTTGAAATTCATTGATAAACGCATGATAAACACATAAACGTATGATATAGCCGGAATAGTACAAAGGAAATTTCTTAGGTCTCTGGAAAGTTTTTTATGTTTCTGAAATTCTCAAATTCTCATGAAAACTGTTTTGACTTAAGTACGTACTATTGCAGAAATATTATTCATTGCTGTTGTTGTTGTTTAAAGCCGCACTTAATAATATTCTAGTTATACGCCGATCTATATATACTTGAAAAGACGACACCTCAATATGTACGTTTTGTACATAATCCCGCTCTGTTTTAAGTGTTCATACGAGTATATAAGCCATGGTTCACAGAAAAAGGTATGGCTCCTGAAAATGTCCCACACATCAATTTTTCTTCATCACTTGAAAGTCATTCATAAACACACAAACAAATGATATAGTCCGAATAGTACAATAAAATTTCTTGCGCCTCTGGGAAGTTTTTGTTTTATTTTTTGTATCCTTAATTTTCTTGAAAAATGACATATGCTGAACAGTTGTCCATTGTGCTTGTTGTTGCTACTGTTGTTGTTGTTGTTGTTGTTTAAAGACGCACTCAGCAATATTACAGCTATACGACTATCTCTAAAGTCTGGACCAAACAATCCAGTGATCGATATCACGAGCATGGGTCTACGATGGGATACGATGACATGTGTCAACAAAGTCAGCGAGCCCGGCCACCCGATCCCGTTAGTCGCTTCTTACAACAATCATGGGTTACTGAAGACGCAAAATTAACAAGATATTAATGGACACCAGAACATGTAACATATCAATGTGTTAATAAAAGAACATTGTTTGCATTAAAGCATGGATACCTTATGCAATTATAACATTGTTTGCATTAAAGCATGGATACCTTATGCAATTATAACATTGTTTGCATTAAAGCATGGATACCTCACGCAATTATAACATTGTTTGCATTAAAGCATGGATACCTCACGCAATTATAACATTGTTTGCATTAAAGCATGGATACCTCACGCAATTATAACATTGTTTGCATTAAAGCATGGATACCTTACGCAATTATAACATTGTTTGCATTAAAGCATGGATACCTCACGCAATTATAACATTGTTTGCATTAAAGCATGGATACCTCACGCAATTATAACATTGTTTGCATTAAAGCATGGATACCTCACCCAATTATAACATTGTTTGCATTAAAGCATGGATACCTCACGCAATTATAACATTGTTTGCATTAAAGCATGGATACCTCACGCAATTATAACATTGTTTGCATTAAAGCATGGATACCTCACGCAATTATAACATTGTTTGCATTAAAGCATGGATACCTCACCCAATTATAACATTGTTTGCAATAGCATGGATACCTCACGCAATTATAACATTGTTTGCTTTTGTTTATTCTTTTTTTAAGGAAGCTTGGGAAAAGGGATTAGCCAGGTAGTTCAAGGGCTTGTCGCGATGAATACCAGGGTTCGATTCCCCACGTGCCAATTTCTCGTGTCCTCCGTCATGACATACTGGAATATTGATAAAGACGGCGTACATTCATAACCACCCACTCTTTTAAGGTAGGGCAAAGGGCCTTATCAGACCATGTTATCTGAAATATGCTAGATAGGTGAGCTCGACTGGGGAATTGAGGCTCCTATCCGAGTTTGTTTTTACCCCTGTAGGGATTCACTTACAGGAATATGTTTCCGCAACCCACGATTGTTTTGAGGTGACAAAATTATAAGGAGGCTAGATGAAATGACTAGGTTGACATAGTCTAAATACCCGACAGCATAGGTTGTGGCTGAGTCTTGCCAAGACTGAATTATGTACGAGTAAATTATAAGGCTGCAATATGGCCAGCAATATTGCTATACCACCAGAAGACAAATAACAAGGAAACTAACAAGAAAAGCATGCACAGAAGACGAAATGAGACTCACCTGAGACCGCCAGCTTGGACACTGCTGTGAGCTGAATCACATGGTTTAATCTAACCTGTACTGATTGTGAACTGCGGTCTCTCTCTCACACTGATAAAGTGTCTTGTTTATGAAATAAATAGGTTAGGTACAGTCTCTGATGTGTCGGAGACGTTACCTACATTTCCCGTTAACGTAACATTTTGTTTAAGATATTTCCAGTATTCTTGTAAACAGTGTAAATTTGGAAAGTCATCGCAGAATCAAAGGCAAGAAATAAGATTCTTTTTTATTCCCCGGTTGATGATACAGTTGTTAGATTCACATACCTCCGGCAGTGTTCTTATCATATGCTGTATGTTCTGTACTTGCCCAAGTTGTCCTACACCTGTCCTACATTTAGTTCAGATGTCCTAAACGTCCTACAGATGTTCTATATGGCTAACACGTATATTTATGTCATATATATGTCCTAATTGTCCTTCACGTGTCTCCTGCACACGTCTTACAGGTGTCTTACATACGCTGCACGTGTTTCATATGGTCTACCTGTATCACACATATCATATAGGTCCTACTCGCGTTCTATATGTTTCTATTTGACCATCCACAAGTCACATGTCCTACACATGATGCACATGTCCTACACATGATGCACATGTCCTACACATGATGCACATGTCCTACAGGTGTCTTACATATGCTGCACGTGTTCCGCGTGGCCTACATCTGTTTGTATGTCTACACATGTCCTATTTATCCAACATATGTTCTATTTATCCAACATATGTTCTATCTATCCTATTTATCCAACATATGTCATATTTATCCAACCTATGTCCTATTTATCCGACATATGTTCTATTTGTCCAACATTTGTTCTATCTATCGAACATGTGCCCTATTTATCCAACATGAGTCCTACTTATCCAACATATGTCCAATTTATCCAACATATGTTCTATTTATCCAACATATGTTCTATCTATCCAACATATGCCCTATTTATCCACCATATGTCCTATTTATCCAACAGATGCCCTATTTATCGAACATATGTTCTATTTATCTAACATATGTTCTATCTATCCAACATATCTCCTATTTATCCAATATATCTCCTATTTATCCAACAGATGTCCTATTTATCCAACATATGCCCTATTTATCCAACATATGTCCTATTTATCCAACATATGTTCTATCTATCCTACTTATCCAACATATGTTCTATTTATCCAACAGATGTCCGATTTATCCAACATATGCCCTATTTATCCAACATATGTCCCATTTATCCAACATATGTTCTATCTATCCAACATATGCCCTATTTATCCAACATATGTCCTATTTATCCAACATCTGTCCTATTTATCCAACATATGTTCTATTTATCCAACATATGTTCTATCTATCCAACATATGCCCTATTTATCCACCATATGTCCTATTTATCCAACAGATGTCCTATTTATCCAACATATGTCCAATTTATCCAACATATGTTCTATTTATCCGACATATTTTCTATCTATCCAACATATGCCCTATTTATCCAACATATCTCCTATTTATCCACCATATGTCCTATTTATCCACCATATGTTCTATTTATCCAACATATGTTCTATCTATCCAACATATGCCCTATTTATCCAACATATGTCCTATTTATCCAACATACGTTCTATCTATCCAACATATGTTCTATTTATCCAACATATGTTTTATCTATCCAACATATACCCTATTTATCCAACATATATCCAACATATGTTCTATATGTCATATTGGTCCAGTAACATTCTCCTTGTGCATGATTAGCATGTCGACGTCCTACACATTACCTACACGTTTCCCACTTATCCTACAAGTGTCCTTATATACCACATCTGTCCTATATGCGCTGCACATGTCCTGCACACGTAATATATGTCCCCGACGTGTCCCATTTCTCCTGCACATGCATTCCCCAGACGTTCTATTCATCCTATATTTATTACCCATATGGACAGGAGGACACAGGGTAGTATTTTTCCTGTAAATCCCTAGGGAGGTTACACCTTTTGGTGAACGTTGATTGGCTGTTTCAGAAAATATACAGCCAATCACAGGCGTGGGGAAAAGGGGATTCCCGCGGGTTTTTTTACAGAGGAACTGATGTTTTCATTTTAGCGTTTTTAGAATAAAAAACGGGTATGGGTAATAAAACCAATAACCGATTCGTAACTGGGAATGACAGATTATCTTTCCCGAATTATATTAATTACGTAATTCTCAAGCTTTGGCGAGAGAAATTCTAGTACATAATTAATGTAATTCGGTAAAGATAATCTGTAATTCCCCGTCACTCGTTAGTTATTGTCTAAATCCTTCACATCTCTTACATGACCTACACATGTACCACATAAACACACTCTTGTCCACATGTCATGCAATGCCCTATGCATATCCCATAGGTCCTTCACATGTCTCAATTGTCCTTCAGATGTCTCAACTGTCCTTCACATGTCTCAATTGTCCTCCACACGTCTCAATTGCCCTTCACATGTCTCAGTTGTCCTCCACACGTCTCAATTGTCCTTCAGTAACCCGTGCTTGTCGTAAGAGGCGACTAACGGGATCGGTTGGTCAGGCTCGCTGATTTTGTTGACACATGTCACCGTATCCCAATTGCGTAGATCGATGCTCATGATGTTAATCATTGGATTGTCTGTTCCAGACTGGATTGATTACAGACCGCAGCCATATAGCTGGAATGTTGCTGAGTGTGGCTTAAAACTAAACTCACTCACTCACTATGTATACGACAAATGACGTATATATATATGTCCAACACGCGTCCCTATATACGTGCTCTGTATGTCCACACCCTACCTTCATCTAAACGGGTGGTATAATGAACCCGGTTCTAGCAATCGGTTGGTCATGGCAAGCACCGCCATTATATTTGACCTGCCTTAAATTTATTCACTTAATTATATATCATAATATATTTATAATTATAGGGTCTTGGTCAAATAAACTTCAATACCTGATAATGTCTTGATGTCCTAACTGTCCTATATGTACCCCTATATGTACCCCTATTTGTCGCTGTGAGGCCTATACGTACCCCTATATGTCGCTGTGTGGACTATATGTACCCATATATGTACCCCTATATGTCGCTGTGTGGCCTATATGTACCCCTATATGTCGCTGTTTGGCCTATATGAACCCCTATTTGTCGCTGTGTGGCCTATATGTACCCATATATTTTTCGCTGTGTGGACTTTATGTACCCCTATATGTCGCTGTGTGGACGTTATGTACCCCTATTTGTCGCTGTGTGGACTTTATGTACCCCTATATGTCGCTGTGTGGACTTTATGTACCCCTATTTGTCGCTGTGTGGACTTTATGTACCCCTATATGTCGCTGTGTGGACTATATGTACAATTATATGTCGATGTGTGGACTATATGTACCCCTACATGTCGATGTGTGGACTATATGTGCCCCTTTCTGTCGGTGTGTGGACTATATGTACCCCCATATGTCGATGTGTTGACTATATGTACCCCTATATGTCGATGTGTGGACTATATGTACCCCTATCTGTCGCTGTGTGGACTATATGTACCCCCATATGTCGATGTGTTGACTATATGTACCCCTATATGTCGATGTGTGGACTATATGTAACCCTATATGTCGCTGTGTGGCCTATATGTACCCCTATTTGTGCCCCAAAATGGCGCTGTGTGGACGATATGTACCCCTATACGTACCCCTATATGTCGCTGTGTGGACTATATGTACCCCTATATGTCGCTGTGTGGACTATATGTACCCCTAAATGTCGCTGTGTGAACTATATGTACCCCTACATGTCGCTGTGTGGCCTATATGTACCCCTATATGTCGCTGTGTGGCCTATATGTACCCCTATATGTCGCTGTGTTGACTATATGTACCCCTATATGTCGATGTGTGGACTATATGTACCCCTATCTGTCGCTGTGTGGACTATATGTACCCCCATATGTCGATGTGTTGACTATATGTACCCCTATATGTCGATGTGTGGACTATATGTAACCCTATATGTCGCTGTGTGGCCTATATGTACCCGTATTTGTGCCCCAAAATGTCGCTGTGTGGACGATATGTACCCCTATACGTACCCCTATATGTCGCTGTGTGGACTATATGTACCCCTATATGTCGCTGTGTGGACTATATGTACCCCTAAATGTCGCTGTGTGAACTATATGTACCCCTACATGTCGCTGTGTGGCCTATATGTACCCCTATATGTCGCTGTGTGGCCTATATGTACCCCTATATGTCGCTGTGTTGCCTATATGTAACCCTTTATGTCGCTGTGGCCTATATGTACCCCTATATGTACCCCTATATGTCGCTGTGTGGCCTATATCTACCCCTATTTGTACCCCTATTTGTCGCTGTGTGGACTATATGTACCCATATATGTACCCCTATATGTCGCTGTGTGCACTATATGTGCCCCTATATGTCGCTGTGTTGCCTACATGTACCCCTATATGTACCCATTATATGTCGCTGTGTTGACTATATGTACCCCTATCTGTCGGTGTGTGGCCTATATCTACCCCTACATGTCGCTGTGTGGCCTATATGTACCCCTATTTGTACCCCTATTTCTCGCTCTGTGGACTATATGTACCACTATACCTACCCCTATATGTCGCTGTGTGGACTATATGTACCCCTATATATTGCTGTGTGGCCTAAATGTTCCCTATATGCCGCTGTGTTGACTATATGTAACCCTATATGTCGCTGTGTGGCCTATATGTACACCTATATGTACTCCTATTTGTGGCTATGTGGCCTATATGTACCCCTATATGTCGCTGTGTGGACTATATGCACCCCTATATGTCGCTGTGTGGGCTATATGTACCCCTATCTCTACCCCTATTTGTCGCTGTGTGGACTCTATGTACCCCTATTTGTCGCTGTGTTGACTATATGCACCCCTATATGTGGCTGTGTGGCCTATATGTACCCCTATATGTCGCTGTGTTGACTATATGCACCCCTATATGTCGCTGTGTGGCCTATATGTTCCCTATATGCCGCTGTGTGGACTATATGTAACCCTATATGTTGATGTGTGGCCTATATGAACCCCTATATGTACCGCTATTTGACGCTGTGTGGCCTATATGTACCCCTATATGTCCCTGTGTGGCCTATATGTACCCCTTTTTATCGCAGTGTGGACTATATGTACCCCTATATGTCGCTGTGTTGCCTATATGTAACCCTTTATGTCGCTGTGGCCTATATGTACCCATATTTGTCTCTGTGTGGACTATATGTACCCCTATATGTCGCTGTGTGGCCTATATCTACCCCTATTTGTACCCCTATATGTCGCTGTGTGGACTATATGTACCCATATACGTACCCCTATATGTTGCTGTGTGCACTATATGTGCCCCTATATGTCGCTGTGTTGACTATATGTACCCCTATCTGTCGGTGTGTGGCCTATATCTACCCCTACATGTCGCTGTGTAGCCTATATGTACCCCTATTTGTACCCCTATTTGTCGCTCTGTGGACTATATGTACCACTATACCTACCCCTATATGTCGCTGTGTGGACTATATGTACCCCTATATGTCGCTGTGTGGCCTATATGTTCCCTATATGCCGCTGTGTGGACTATATGTAACCCTATATGTTGATGTGTGGCCTATATGAACCCCTATATGTACCCCTATTTGTCGCTGTGTGGCCTATATGTACCCCTATATGTCGCTGTGTGGCCTATATGTACCCCTATTTATCGCAGTGTGGACTATATCTACCCCTATATGTCGCTGCGTGGAATATATGTACATCTATATGTACCCCTATTTGTCGCTGTGTGGCCTATATGTACCCCTATTTATCGCAGTGTGGACTATATGTACCCCTATAAGTCGCTGTGTGGACGATATGTACCCCTATATGTACCCCGGTTTTTCGCTCTGTGGACTATATGTACCCCTATATGTACCCCTATATGTCGCTGTGTGGACGATATGTACCCCTATAGGTACCCCTGTTTGTCGCTGTGTGGACTATATGTACCCCTATATGTACCCCTATATGTCGCAGTGTGGACTATCTGTACCCCTATGTCTCGCTGCGTGGACTATATGTACACCTATATGTACCTCTATTTGTCGCTGTGTTGCCTATATGTACCCCTATTTATCGCAGTGTGGACGATATGTACCCCTATATGTCGCTGTGTGAACTATATTTACCCCTATATGTACCCCTATTTATCGCAGTGTGGCCTATATCTACACCTATATGTCGCTGTGTGGACTATATGTACCCCTATATGTCGCTGCGTGGACTATATGTACACCTATATGTACCCCTGTTTGTCGTTCTGTTGACTATATGTACCCCTATTTATCGCAGTGTGGACTATATCTACCCCTATATGTCGCTGTGTGGACGATATGTACCCCTATATGTACCCCTGTTTGTCGCTGTGTGGCCTATATGTATCCCTATATGTACCCCTATATGTCGCTGTGTGGCCTATATGTACCCCTATTTATCGCAGTGTGGACTATATGTACCCCTATATGTACCCCTGTTTGTCGCTGTGTGGCCTATATGTATCCCTATATGTACCCTTATATGTCGCTGTGTGGCCTATATATACCCCTATACGTCGATGTATGGACTATATGTATCCCTATATGTCGATGTAAGGACTATATGTACCCCTATATGTCGATGTATGGACTATATGTACCCCTATATGTCGCTGTGTGGACTATATGTACCCCTATACGTCGATGTATGGACTATATGTACCACTATATGTCGATGTGTGGACTATATGTACACCTATACGTCGATGTATGGACTATATGTACCCCTATATGTCGATGTGTGGACTATATGTACACCTATATGTCGATGTGTGGACTATATGTACCCCAATATGTCGCTGTGTGGACTATATGTACCCCTATATGTCGATGTGTGGCCTATATGTACACCTATATGTCGATGTATAGATTATATGTACCCCTATAATGTCGCTGTGTGGACTATATGTACCCCTATATGTACTCCTATTTGTCGCTATGTGACCTATATGTACCCCTATATGTCGCTGTGTGGACTATATGCACCCCTATATGTCGCTGTGTGCACTATATGTGCCCCTATATGTCGCTGTGTTGCCTACATGTACCCCTATATGTACCCTTATATGTCGCTGTGTTGACTATATGTACCCCTATCTGTCGGTGTGTGGCCTATATCTACCCCTACATGTCGCTCTGTGGCCTATATGTACCCCTATTTGTACCCCTATTTCTCGCTCTGTGGACTATATGTACCACTATACCTACCCCTATATGTCGCTGTGTGGACTATATGTACCCCTATATATTGCTGTGTGGCCTAAATGTTCCCTATATGCCGCTGTGTTGACTATATGTAACCCTATATGTCGCTGTGTGGCCTATATGTACACCTATATGTACTGTCTCCTATTTGTGGCTATGTGGCCTGTATGTACCCCTATATGTCGCTGTGTGGACTATATGCACCCCTATATGTCGCTGTGTGGGCTATATGTACCCCTATCTCTACCCCTATTTGTCGCTGTGTGGACTCTATGTACCCCTATTTGTCGCTGTGTTGACTATATGCACCCCTATATGTCGCTGTGCGGCCTATATGTACCCCTATATGTCGCTGTGTTGACTATATGCACCCCTATATGTCGCTGTGTGGCCTATATGTTCCCTATATGCCGCTGTGTGGACTATATGTAACCCTATATGTTGATGTGTGGCCTATATGAACCCCTATATGTACCGCTATTTGACGCTGTGTGGCCTATATGTACCCCTATATGTCCCTGTGTGGCCTATATGTACCCCTTTTTATCGCAGTGTGGACTATATGTACCCCTATATGTCGCTGTGTTGCCTATATGTAACCCTTTATGTCGCTGTGGCCTATATGTACCCATATTTGTCTCTGTGTGGACTATATGTACCCCTATATGTCGCTGTGTGGCCTATATCTACCCCTATTTGTACCCCTATATGTCGCTGTGTGGACTATATGTACCCATATACGTACCCCTATATGTTGCTGTGTGCACTATATGTGCCCCTATATGTCGCTGTGTTGACTATATGTACCCCTATCTGTCGGTGTGTGGCCTATATCTACCCCTACATGTCGCTGTGTGGCCTATATGTACCCCTATTTGTACCCCTATTTGTCGCTCTGTGGACTATATGTACCACTATACCTACCCCTATATGTCGCTGTACCCCTATATGTCGCTATATGTCGTGGACTATATGTACCCCTATATGTCGCTGTGTGGTGGCCCTATATGTTGATGTTCCCTATATGCCGCTATATGTGTGGACTATATGTAACCCCTATATGTCGCTGTGTGGCCTATATGAATTTATCTATATGACTATATCTACCCCTATATGTCGCTGTGTGGACTATATGTACATCTATATGTACCTCTATTTGTCGCTGTGTGGCCTATATGTACCCTCTATTTATCGCAGTGTGGACTATATGTACCCCTATATGTCGCTGTGTGGACGATATGTACCCCTATATGTACCCCGGTTTTTCGCCTGTGGACTATATGTACCCACCCTATATGTACCCCTATATGTCGCTGTGTGGACGATATGTACACCTATAGGTACCCCTGTTTGTCGCTGTGTGGACTATATGTACCCCTATATGTACTCCTATATGTCGTGGTGTGTGGACTATCTGTACCCCTATGTCTCGCTGGCGTGGACTATATGTACACCTATATGTACCTCTATTTGTCGCTGTGTTGCCTATATGTACCCCTATTTATCGCAGTGTGGACGATATGTACCCCTATATGTCGCTGTGTGAACTATATTTACCCCTATATGTACCCCTATTTATCGCAGTGTGGCCTATATCTACACCTATATGTCACTGTGTGGACTATATGTACCCCCTATATGTCGCTGCGTGGACTATATGTACACCTATATAAAACCCCTGTTTGTCGTTCTGTTGACTATATAAAATTCCCTATTTATCGCAGTGTGGACTATATCTACACCTATATGTCGCTGTGTGGACGATATGTACCCCTATATGTGTACCCCTGTTTGTCGCTGTGTGGCCTATATGTATCCCTATATGTACCCCTATATGTCGCTGTGTGGCCTATATGTACCCCTATTTATCGCAGTGTGGACTATATGTACCCCTATATGTACCCCCTGTTTGTCGCTGTGTGGCCTATATGTATCCCTATATGTACCCTTATATGTCGCTGTGTGGCCTATATATACCCCTATACGTCGATGTATGGACTATATAAAACCCCTATATGTCGATGTATGGACTATATGTACCCCTATATGTCGATGTATGGACTATATGTACCCCTATATGTCGCTGTGTGGACTATATGTACCCCTATACGTCGATGTATGGACTATATGTACCACTATATGTCGATGTGTGGACTATATGTACACCTATACGTCGATGTATGGACTATATGTACCCCTATATGTCGATGTGTGGACTATATGTACACCTATATGTCGATGTGTGGACTATATGTACCCCAATATGTCGCTGTGTGGACTATATGTACCCCTCTATGTCGATGTGTGGCCTATATGTACCCCTATATGTCGATGTATAGATTATATGTACCCCTATAATGTCGCTGTGTGGACTATATGTACCCCTATATGTACTCCTATTTGTCGCTATGTGACCTATATGTACCCCTATATGTCGCTGTGTGGACTATATGCACCCCTATATGTCGCTGTGTGGACTATATGTACCCCTATATGTCGCTATGTGGCCTATATGTACCCCTATATGTCGCTGTGTGGACTATATGTACCCCTATATGTCGACGTATGGACTATATGTACCCTTATATGTCGCTATGTGGACTATATGTATCCCTATACGTACCCCTATACGTACCTCTATATATCGATGTGTGGACTATATGTACCCCCATTTGTACCCCTATATGTCGCTGTGTGGCGTATATGTACCCCTATATGTCGATGTGTGGACTATATGTAGCCCTATCTGTCGCTGTGTGGACTATATGTACCCCTATACGTCGCTGTATGGACTATATGTACCCCTATATGTCGTTGTGTGGCCTTAATGTATTCCCCTATATGTCGCCGTGCGGCCTATATGTACCCCTATATGTCTCTGTGTGGCCTATATGTACCCCTCTATGTACCCCTATATGTCGACGTTTGGACTATATGTACCCCTATATGTACCCCTATATGTCGCTGTGTGGACTATATTTATGTACCCCTCTACGTCGCTGTGTGGACTACATGTACCCCTATATGTCGATGTTTGGACTATATGTACCCTTATATGTACCCCTATATGTACCCCTATATGTCGCTGTTTGGCCTATATGTACCCCTATATGTCGCTCTGTGGCCAATATGTACCCCTATATGTCGCTGTGTGGACTATATGTACCCGTATATGTAAAATTCCCCTATATGTCGCTGTGTGGCCTATATATACCCCTATATGTCGCTGTGTGGCTAATGTACCCCTATATGTACCCCTATATGTCGGTGGCCTTTATGTACCTCTATATGTCGCTGTGTGGCCTATATGTACCCCTATATGTCGCTGTGTGGCCTATATGTACCCCTATATGTCGCTGTGTGGACTCTTTGTACCCCTATATGTCGCTGTGTGGCCTGTATGTACCTCTATATGTCGCTGTGTGGCCTATATGTACCCCTATATGTTGACGTATGGACTATATGTACCCCTATATGTCGACGTATGAACAATATGTACCCCTATATGTCGCTATGTGGACTATATGTACCCCTATATGTACTCCTATGTGTCGCTGTGTGGACTATATGTACCCCTATATGTCGCTGTGTGGCCTATATGTACACCTATATGTCGCTGTGTGGCCAATATGTACCCCTATATGTCGCTGTGTGGACTATATGTACCCGTATATGTACCCCTATATGTCGCTGTGTGGCCTATATATACCCCTATATGTCGCTGTGTGGCTAATGTACCCCTATATGTACCCCTATATGTCGGTGGCCTTTATGTACCTCTATATGTCGCTGTGTGGCCTATATGTACCCCTATATGTCGCTGTGTGGCCTATATGTACCCCTATATGTCGCTGTGTGGACTCTTTGTACCCCTATATGTCGCTGTGTGGCCTGTATGTACCTCTATATGTCGCTGTGTGGCCTATATGTACCCCTATATGTTGACGTATGGACTATATGTACCCCTATATGTCGACGTATGAACAATATGTACCCCTATATGTCGCTATGTGGACTATATGTACCCCTATATGTACTCCTATTTGTCGCTGTGTGGACTATATGTACCCCTATATGTCGCTGTGGCCTATATGTACACCTATATGTCGCTGTGTGGCCAATATGTACCCCTATATGTCGCTGTGTGGACTATATGTACCCGTATATGTACCCCTATATGTCGCTGTGTGGCCTATATATACCCTATATGTCGCTGTGTGGCTAATGTACTCCCTATATGTACCCTATATGTCGGTGGCCTTTATGTACCTCTATATGTCGCTGTGTGGCCTATATGTACCCCTATATGTCGCTGTGTGGCCTATATGTACTCCCTATATGTCGCTGTGTGGACTCTTTGTACCCCTATATGTCGCTGTGTGGCCTGTATGTACCTCTATATGTCGCTGTGTGGCCTATATATGTATTCTTCTATATGTTGACGTATGGACTATATGTACCCCTATATGTCGACGTATGAACAATATGTACCCCTATATGTCGCTGTGTGGACTATATGTACCCCTATATGTCGCTATGTGGACTATATATACCCTCTATGTCGTCGCTGTGGTGGACCCCTCTATGTCGCCCCTATATGTCGCTATGTCGCTATGTGACCTATATGTACCCCTATATGTCGCTGTGTGGACTATATGTACCCCTATATGTCGACGTATGGACTATATGTACCCTTATATGTCGCTATGTGGACTATATGTATCCATATACGTACCCCTATACGTACCTCTATATATCGATGTGTGGACTATATGTACCCCCATTTGTACCCCTATATGTCGCTGTGTGGCGTATATGTACCCCTATATGTCGCTGTGTGGACTATATGTAGCCCTATCTGTCGCTGTGTGGAGTATATGTACCCCTATACGTCGCTGTGTGGACTATATGTACCCCCTATATGTCGCTGTGTGGACTATATTTATGTACCCCTCTACGTCGCTGTGTGGAATACATGTACCCCCTATATGTCGCTGTGTGGCCTATATGTACCCCTATATGTCGCTGTGCGGCCTATATGTACCCCTATATGTCGATGTTTGGACTATATGTACCCGTATATGAACCCCTATATGTCGCTGTGTGGCCTATATATACCCCTATATGTCGCTGTGTGGCCTATATGTACCCCTATATGTACCCCTATATGTCGGTGGCCTTTATGTACCTCTATATGTCGCTGTTTGGCCTATATGTACCCCTATATGTCGCTGTGTGGCCTATATGTACCCCTATATGTCGCTGTGTGGACTATGTGTACCCCTATATGTCGCTGTGTGGCCTATATGTACCCCTATATGTCGCTGTGTGGCCTATATGTACCCCTATATGTCGCTGTGTGGCCTATATGTACCCCTATATGTCGCTGTGTGGCCTATATGTGCTAATAATGGAAGGCATTAAGGTGGGTTTTTCAATATTATTATTTGTGCTCAGTACCAAAATTAAATTGTTCGCCGAGCGTTACACGTCCTCAATTGATGCGCAGTAAGTATAGAATATACAGCAGAAAAATAACTTGTTCATTTAACAAAAATCACATAGTCCCTGCCAGATATCGCCCCCAAGTGAAATACCATTGTGTGAAACTAGATATATGAACGATGTAAGATCAAAAGTAACAACTCAAAACACTTTATTAACGTAAAGTAACACGAACACGACACGACATAAAGACCATAAATATCGCTTGTGTACCTAACAGTGACGTGTATAAAATATATAAATATCATTTAATAACGTTATTTGACGGCTTTTTACAATATCTAACGTGATCCACGACATCTTTTCGCTGGACCAAAATCAGCTCAACACATTTTACCCCGTATTGTTATGACACAATTAGATACGCAGTATGTACGTACCAGGACGGATGATAGGTGTTGACTGGCTATCGTTATAGATCATAGGGATCGATAATCGTTAACTAAGTATTGATCGATTATCGATAAATATTGGAGAAGTATCTACGAGCAAAAATACTAAAACATGTCTGAAAGAAATGAATTTATCATCCAAAACTGTGTTCCACAGGAGATATTGCTTGTGTGAGATCATACGATATCTCCTAGGAGATATCGTTTTGACAGCAGATTTCGTACAATCCCGACAATGCTGTGACGTCATGGACTTGATGACGTCACAATGCTATGACATCGCTGCACTGCAAGTCTAATGATAGTTCAGTGTTAAGAGATGTATAGTTTTCAGTGAAAACTAATGAAGAGTGATTTTTGATGATAAATAGAATCTCACCCTCGTGTCTACTGATACCACCATACCAGACAAGGCGGCATCAGTAGACATTTGGGTGAGATTTTCTATATATTTCAAACCACTGGTGAGCAGTGTCATGTTTATGCATGAGTTACATCTAACAAAACGGCGCCCTGAAAATAATTCAGCCCCTGATTAGGAAAAAACTAACCTAGTGTATTGTGTTAGTAAATTAAAATTTTAGTCTATCACAAATGTTTATGCATCGATGTTATCAACGACACTAATTTCACATCGAGTTCTTCCTATCGACGATATTTCCGATTATCAATCGTTTTAGCCAGCCCTATTGGTGCATACTTCTAAGGAAACTGAAAATGTATTTGAGGACCACCTCCGTGGTATATTGGTTAGAGCGTCCGCCCGGAGTGCGGAAGGTCGCGGGTTCGATCCCCGACCGCGTCATACCAAAAGACGTTAAAATATGGTACTTGTTGGTCCCTGCCTGGCGCTCGGCATTAATGGGTACAACAAGGACTGGTCGGCTCGGAGTCAGTATAATGTGTCTGGGTGGGGTATTCATGCTTCACTGCGGCATAGTATCTCAGTGGGCTAGCACTATAAAACCAGCTTAAGTCTGGGCTAGTACAAGCAGCCGCACATACACATACACACGCATGCACGTCGTCATATGAGCGAAATATTCTCAAGCACGACGTTTAACCCAATTCCACCACCACCACGAAAATGTGTTTAAATGAAAGCTCATCCGATCCATGGGTTAAAAATATGCCTAGTACTTTGGGACATCTACTGTGGAATGTGTCATTTATTATATGTATTCCATTATCATGTCTACCACCTTCTCTAAAAGACAATACACACAAAGCCAAATGGATGTCACTGTGGAATGGGCCTACTACAGAAGCGTGCATCAGATTTACAACATTACAATTTTCACGGACCCTCGACAACTGCATAGTGTAAGTCTACTATTGTGAATGTCGGATATAACAATGATCGGTAAATACAATTAAATAATCAGGGACGATGAACTATTAACACCTTACAGATTTTGTACTTCGAAAACATGATCTAGTCAGTAATTATACCTCCATCCCAAATACGGCAATCTGTCGGGTGAAGGTCAAACAAACCAGATGAGTGGTTAAGGAACGAGAGCTAATCAAACATTTATGAACAAAGTATCAATATTAATAGTGAACATTATACACCTAGAAGAATGATAAAATACACTTCTACGCAACAACTTCAAGAGCATGGACACAAAAAGACAAAAACTTATGTAAGATAGCCACAAATGCAATAGTTACTGTCCATCTCAAACACCTCACATCATTAGTAAGTATTGGTTTACGCCGCTTTAGCAATATTCCACCAACATCACGGCGGGGGATACCAGAAATTGGCTTCACACATTGTATCCATGGGGAATCGATTCCAGGCCTTCGGCGTGGGGAGCAAACGCTTTTACCACTAACCTCTGTTCCCCTCACATCAGGAACGACCCTCACTTCTTGATGCATTTGGTGAAGAAGGAGACAACGTTAATAATATCCGGGATGAAGATGCAGGAGAACATGACGGAAACGATGGCGAGGCAGGTCGTCCCGGACACGGTTGCAGTTGGACGTTTGTCTTTGGCGCTCGTCTTCTTCCGGAGAAAGGCAGCCGTTTCTCGGGGATTCACGGTCAAGTTCGCCTTCCTTTCGTCCATGACTTCAGATAAAGCTGCAGGACTGAGATTCCTCTTGCAGCGACACTGGCAGTTTTGTTTTAGCGCCGGTGTGGTTGTTGGTGTCGACGTTGTGGTTGGAACCTCCGTAGTACCCACTGTAGTCGATGGCGTTGAGCTGGACATGGCGACCACTGACGAAAGACTATGGAACGACTGTGTTGATGGTTCGAAGGTAGAGGAAATGTTCAGTTCAACATCGGTAATAGATGGTGAAGAGGAAAGATTATAGCTTGAAGAAGAGACAGAAGGGACAAATGAGGACTGGTCACTGCTTGAAAAGGAGGATGAGGAGGCTGACAAGTTATAAGCTGCTTTGCTTGAAGAGTAGTTTGTCGAAACGGATGAAGACTGGACCAAACTGGTGCCTACAGGTGTTACATTTCTGTAGGTTTGGAAATCAGTGGTACTGCTTGTCAAGGTTACCTCGAGTGAACTACTGGTCAAGGAAACCGCTGGGGTACTGCTGATAAAGGTTATCTCAGGGGTACTGCTGCTCAAGGTCACCGCAGGGTTACAGCTGGTCAAGGACACCGCAGGGTTACTGCTGGTCAAGGGCTTGTTTGTTAATCTGCTGGTCAAAGTCACCTCAAAGGTACTGCTAGTAAAGCGGACTTCAGGGGGAGTGCTAGAGATGAGTGGAACTTCTTGTGTACTTGATGTCTCATAAACACTGCTGCTGCTCACGTACGTCCCTGTCAATAAAATAATTAGCATAAATGTAGCATATTGATTAGAATATCACTTTTATTACTTCAATCAACAGTGAAATCGTAGCATTTCGGCTCCCGATCGCGTTGAATTTTTCCCGTGACGTCACAGGAACAAAGAAATGAGAACAATACAGATGAAAGTAATATCTATCTGTAGTTTCCTTTGGTGGTATAGTGGAACAGTCCCCAGTTGGTGGTGCAGAGTTGCATCCCTTGGACCTTTATGATAGGATTGTCGGAACCTGGAACGACCGGTTATGCTTGTGGGTTTGTCGGCACCACATGAGTTTGTGGTGGTGGGTGGTCTTGTGCATAGAGCGCAGGTCACAAATCAGGTGAAGTTAAGCAACGAGGGGCGCGGAGAATTCTTGGATGGGTGACCGTGTTTGACAGCTTGACTCCTGAGAGTTTCTAGGACATCAGTCCTGCATCAAAACGAAGCACCTATATGGTCACACCTTAGGCAAGTGAGTTTGATCAAATCGCCTCTGTTCAACCAGCAGAAAATGGGTACCCGGTGGAATAAGTCCTGAGACTATTAACCTTCCAGCGCCTCACAGGCAGCTTGGGTTATCCGGTGCAATAATGTATATCATGTTTTATACGCTCAGAGCATTCCCTGCAGCTTGGAGTTCAGCGCTATATAAGTGGCCAATTATATTATTATGAGTTTCATGAACTTGGTAAACGTATGATACCTATCTTACCTCGGGATTTCCTCCCACTTTAAGCAGACACGTAGTGACATAACCGGCATACTCACTCATTTTAAGGAAATGGAGGAAGCATTAAAGCCTTTCATTTACGCTAAAATCTAAATTACATGATGTGATTTACACACCTATAGAACAAACCACTGGGAGTGTTCTGTGGATATACAAGTTAGCTATCATTAATATAAGCGACCATTAGTAGCTACAAACACCATCACTAACACAGTTCGTCGCTACAGCGAAACGTCGCCCAGATCAATAATAAGGAAGTTGTATATTCCTAGGACTCTCCCCGTTGTTCATCATAACAACTTAAATGCCACTCAAAGAATTTACCTATGGAATAAAAGGTCCAAGACACATCCTCTGTATAACACATCATTATCGCGAAACCCCAACGAGAACATTGGTCAAAAGCGTCGCTCACGGCACGGTCGGGGTAGGTACGATATGAATCTGGGTAGTTGTTGTACCAGCAAAAACATGTTGCCTTTGCTCGGGGAGAAGATACGGGTAGAGATGTTTCCACGGCTACACTGGTTGCTGTAAATGACAACATTGAGAAAAAATATACTATCTCAGGATCTTCCGATCAAGCCCAACGTCAAGTGATATAACAAGGTTTGATCCCTCATACGAAATACCAAAATCAGATTCCATTGTATTGTATTTTACATCAGATTCAATTGTATCAAACGTGTCCCCAGATTACTGTGTATCGTAAATTAAATCAGATTCCGGATTTATCGATATTTGAAAACTCACGACAAATAGGGATGGAACACAAGGAAGGGGCCCCCGTTTCCTTGTAGCACCACGGTCTTGACATGGAACCAAGTGGGTTCCTGCAGTAAGAGCTGGCTGCGCCCGAATCTATGCCAGTGAAGACCAATTCATTAAGAGCTAGAGAGTTCCAGTGGCCGCAGGACGTACCATTAGCTTTACCGATTCTTCCAGAGTAGGTTCTACCATCTCCTTGACGACACACGCTGTCTGCGAGTACCAAAGGGCAATAATTGTGTTTTATTTAAAACTGATAGCATTATCATTCATATATACACACGGAAAGGTTAAGACATACCCTTTCATATACTTGAACTCTGTCATATGTTAGCTAATGTTAGAGGTACTAAAGCACTGCCAAACATTGGTCACCACGGCTTTCACAATCCCGGAAAGGAATCAGCCCAACAAAAGTACGAGAATCTGTACTCTACTGAGAGAGTGTAATCCCAAATATACCATGCGTTACATGTACATTCGACCACTTTCTAAATTGCATTGTGTATTCATAAAACGGGAATCGAACTGATAAACTTTGTATTTAGGTAGTTAAAGATATTATCTAATCTGTATATT
This sequence comes from Haliotis rubra, assembly GCF_003918875.1. Taxonomy (NCBI): domain Eukaryota; kingdom Metazoa; phylum Mollusca; class Gastropoda; order Lepetellida; family Haliotidae; genus Haliotis; species Haliotis rubra. The sequence continues at coordinate 54,677 of NW_025765961.1, forward strand.
ACCGCAAAGTTGTATGGGGCAGTATTCGATCTGAGAAGGTGATATGTAACAGAACGGGTAGTAGGCTGTCGTTGAAGGTGCCCGGCATTTGCTGCCGATTTCCTGGAAGGAGTAATCTGGGAAGTTTTCGATTGAGTAGCCAATGTCCGGCCAGACGATGCAAGGCTTGCCCGTGACGGTGAAGTTCAAGTCGCCTTTGTAGTCGCGTCCATTGTCTTGCTGTTTGCACTGCAGAGCTAGAAGTTGGTATATGGTTGTTATATCCGATAAAAAAAATTACATCCTGACATTGAACATCAGTGCTAACATTGAGTGAATGTGATCATGGTTAGCTATATGGTGGGATGAGACATGTAACGGCTTACCTTCTGGCGCCTCACAGGCAGCTTGGGTTATCCGGGGTAATTATAATCAGATTGTTTGGGCGCATGCATTGTACATGGAGAAAAGCGCATGATTATTATGCTTTACAGATTACAGATAGTATGCAGCAGAGAGGGTTAGGGTGATCCTGGCACAGTCATGTTGGTAGGGCTCATCATCAGCCCCCTCTACACGCAGCCCAGACAGTGAACGGGACTTCTCCAAGGAAGCGATGCCTAGTCGAACACAACAAGAACTTTCCGGAGAATATGTAGACTCCCCAACATTGCAGCCTTCTGCAGTGTCAATGGAGACCTCGGGCACTCTCCTGATCTGCGCCAAGAGATCAGGAGGTACCAAACCAAGGGCACCGAGAACAATGGGGAGTCTGACGACAGTGTACTTGGGATGCCAGCGAGACATTTCAAAGGCAAGATGGTCGCATATTTAGCACATTTCCGGAATCTCGCCAATCACGTTGCTGTCAAAAGGGACATAACATTCAATGATAAAAATGAATTCATTGGCTTTGTCAAAAAGCACAAGATCAGGTTTGTTGACAGAATTCTTCTGAGGCTGTACATGGGCCTATTCCACAGACGTTTGAAAGCATCATCTTCCATGACGCCCTGGACATGTTCAGGGTCGTACCATGGATGGACCTCGGAGTCAAAGCCAGGAGCATGGCGAAGACGAGCCATGCCATCATATCGTTTAAGATATGCTGTTTGTGCCAAGGAAGGGCACCCACTGACAAAGTGTTGGACAGTCTCTGAAAATTCATTGCACTTCAACACATTTCATGTTAATATTTTCTTAAAGAATCACATTTTTTATGCGATTACGAGTGGGAAGTAACTGGTCCTGAGCAGCAAAAGGAAGCCCTCAGTTTTGCACTTGACACCAGCCGACTTCATCCAGGCGAAGGAGACGGTTGGATTGCTATTCTGTTCCACACACTACATATATACACGATGCAGTGGTGTCTCAGAATGTTTCTCCACAAACGACCCACTCTGAGCAGATTTGGTGAAGGACTTCACCTGGTTTACTCCCATCACTGTACCGTCCAGCAGTACATTGCCATTAACAAAATCAACCTCAAGTTTCAGATTCTGTCCACCAGCCTTGGCACGCTTAAAATAGCTGTGGAATTGCTTGTTTTCATCATGAGTCTTGACATGCATCACCAGAGGATCATCTGATAAATACATATGTGCAAAAGTACACAAAACAATTCTATCATGAAGAGCCTCCACATTAATCAAACCCCGACCTCCAGAATTGATTGGCATATATAAACGATTAAGAGAGGAACGAGGGTGGTGAGCTGTGTTTTCAGACAAGGGAAAGACTGGCACAGCCAAAGTATTGGTGGCTTTAACCTTGTTTCGAGCATTAAGCTCTGAGCTCCAGAATTTCTTTAAGCGAGCTTTATACTCGGCCCGAAGTTTGTCTTGAATCTGGGCATTCTGGAGCTTGTCTCGAACTTGCATTCCAAGAAAGGTGTAGGCCTGATCTTATTATTATCATTATTATGGTTTTGTGTACGAGGGTTAAAATGCTCCACGCCTCACATAGAAGAAAATGTATAACAGTGAAATCATTTGTGGACATTAAATTATGTCACAGAGGTCGCGGACAGTCCTTGGACAGGTGACCGTGTTTGGCAGCTTGGCTCCTGATAGTTCCTTGGACTTCAGTCCTGCCCCACAACCAAGCACACGTGATACATGTGGTCCCACAGGAGGGAGGTTTGTATGAATGCAGTGAACGGGTACCCGGTGGGATACGTCAAATGACTGTTCACCTTCTAGCGCCTAACAGGCAGCTTGGATTATTATTACCTTCACAAAGTCTTCAGCCAGTTGAGCAAATCGTTTTGCTGTTACAAGTCAGAAAAAACGAGAGTATAAGAAATAGACAAACTTGAGACACAAACGTGCATTCATTGTCTTTCAAGTGTGGCACTTGTCAATAACTTGTCAATTCATTCTATGTGAGGCTCAGAACCTGTGAGTCATCCGCTGTTTCTGGATCCTTGTCATGCAATAGACATGTTACACAAAGACAGGCTCCGAGGAGGTGAAAGTTGAAAGTTGTGTCTGTTGACGGGTACCCGGTAGAAAGAAATATTGAATGCTGGAGCTCTTAAAGTTCATCGAAAATTTTGTTTTAGTAATTCGTTCTGTAATACGGTTACCTCACACATTTTTCATGAAATAGATCAAAGATCAGATTAACCTCCTTAATAGCAACATCTCCAGACAATTCAAATCATAAGAAAGATATGATACTTTATGGATAACAACTTAATTTTGTTATGATGCGATGTTTCGGTATAGATTCTTATACCGTTGCTTGAATACCTTTCTTTTTATTCATCAACGCCATCAAAATCATAGCCAACCAACGGCAAGAATAACTCACTCTGGCAAGTTTCAGTTCTTAGATCATGGCAAAGACAAAAATACAGGTTGTAAAACACCACGATGTGCATTTGAATTTGAACAAAAAAATTGTTTGGAGCTAGGAAATTTTAAAAACATCTATCGACTTTTTTTCTGATTCCTGCTAAACATTGATATACAGGTTATAAAAATCTCTTTGGCGTCGGGAACTGTCGACAGAAAGAACAGAAAGAACGTTTGTGTCCCACATACCACCTTGTGATGCACTTCGTCCATACACTTCGATCTCACAAACTGGGTTTGAAGATCCTCCTGTGACGTTCACCGTGTCTGCAAACGGGTATCCTTGACATATGAACGCTGTCATATCGTATCCTTCCATTGACGCCGAAGGGTAGATCCTCAGGCAGGTTTTGGACGTCTTGCTGCCACTGATCGTCAGCGTCACAGACATGTCTGAGTTCTCTACTGCAAAATAAACAAAAAAAATATTAAATACTGGAATGGATGATTTCACGATCATAAAAAAATGTAATTCCGTGTTATCGCTCTCAGGAGTTTTCACGTTCCGGCCTTTCAAGTTCTTGAGATCTACTGTTCTCGTCTTTCTGCGTTCTGACGTTCTGACGTTCTGAAGTTCTGAAGATCTGAATGGCGTTCTGAAGTTCTGACGTTCTGACGTTTTGACGTTCTGACCTACGCGTGTACATTTCAACTGTTGCGCCAATTAAAAGTACTGCGAGAACGATGAACTGTCCTTTCAAGATAATCTCAATATCAAATGGTCTATCCTAAATAGACTACAACACTACGCGCACAAAAATAAGTTCCACCCACATCTAGCACACATCTTTTGGAAACATTTTGGCCACTTGTTTCAGCGAGTGAGTGAGTTTAGTTTTACGCGGCACTCAGCGATATTCCAGCTATATGGCAGCGCTCTGTAAATAATCGAGTCTGGACCAGGCAATCCAGTAGTCAACAGCATGAGCATCGTTCTGCGCAATTGGGAACCTATGACATGTGTCAACCAAGTCAGCGAGCCTGACCACCCAATCCCGTTAGTTGCCTCTTACAACAAGCATGGGTTACTGAAGATCAATATTCTAACTCGGACCTTCACGGGTACATTGGACGTCTGAAGGCTGGGGAGTCACAGTCTACCGTTGCTCGCCACCTCAATTGTCACCAGAGTACCATCAGACGTTTATGGGACCGATATCAACAATCCAGTTCTACGCAAGATCAGCCTCGAAGTGGTATACGCAGTATTATCACTGCAACGCGGGATCGAACTGTCACAGCAACTGCAAGTGCGGTGCCCGGTTTGACGAGAGTGACGGCTCAAACCATTCGTAATCGTATACGAAAAGCTGGACATCAAAAAGCAAGACCGCATTTTGGCTCTGTGCTGCGACGACTACCTTCACGTCGACGGGTCCAGTAGTGCAGTAACGTTCGATTCTGGAATCTATCGACATGTATGGTTCAGTGATGAATAACGCTTTCTGCTTCAGTGTCGTGACGGAAGAGCACATGTCTATTGACGTCGAAATGAACGTTTTGCCCAGATTTGTGTCGCCCAGGTTGACCGATATGGTGGTGGAGGGGTCATGATGTGAGGAGCCATATCCTACACGTAATATGTAAATTGTGTGCATTCAGGCCAATTTAGCTGCTATTTGATACAGAGACGATATCATATGGGTCCCCATGTTTCCGATCATTGACAGCCAGGGGAGTTGTTCCAGAAAGATAATGTCAGGCGTCACACAATTGTAAGCGTTAGTAAGAATTACACCAATATGCTCAATATCACGGCGAATCAAGTGGACTTGACTATTATTAGCGGATCCTGGCACAACCAAGGGTTTCAATTCTGTTCCACTTTAAAACCAACCGTAGCACAATAGCACATATACACACACCATACAGTAACACGCACACACACGGACACGTACAAACACACACATACCTACACACGTAGCTGAACCCAAACAGTAATTAGTAAGTAATTACAACAAACGTTAATTACTTGGCCCTAACCACTTACGACTTGTAGATACGACGATCCATTGCACCTCGCTACGAGTCATCAGGTTCAGCTCTATCTCATCAACGTCATCACACGTGCTTCTGTCGTCGTCGATCACAGCTGGCAGTAGAGACGCAGCTTGTCGGGCCAGATTCTCCATTTCTGAAAGATATTGTTTTGTATTCTTGAGGAAGTCCTTTATCCTACCGAGACAGATAATTACGCGTACGATGGTGTGTTACTGGTGACGCTATTATGGTGTGTTACTGGTAACGCTGTGATGATGTATTACTGGGCAAATAGGATGGTGTGTTGCTTGGCGCCATGAGATGGTGAGTTACTGGGCAATATAGGACGATGAGTTACTGGGCAATATGGGATGATATGTTACTGGGCAATATAGGATGATGTGTTACTGGGCAACATAGGATGGTGTGTTACTGGGCAACATAGGATGGTGAGTTACTGGGCACTATTCGGTGTGTTTCTGGGGACGCTATTTTAATGTGTTAGCTGGTAACGATGTGATGATGTGTAACTAGTGTAACTAGGCAATATAGGAAGCTGTGTTGCTTGGCGCCATGAGATGGTGTGTTACTGGGCAATAAAGGGTAATGTGTTACTGGGCAACATAGGATGGTGAGTTACTGGGCACTATTCGGTGGTGTGTTTCTGGGGACGCTATTATAATGTGTTAGCTGGTAACGATGTGATGATGTGTAACTAGTGTAACTAGGCAATATAGGATGCTGTGTTGTTTGGCGCCATGAGATGGTGTGTTACTGGGCAATAAAGGGTAATGTGTTACTGGGCAACATAGGATGGTGAGTTACTGGGCACTGTTCGGTTGTGTGTTTCTGGGGACGCTATTATGGTGTGTTACTGGACACTGTGTGATGATGTGTTACTGGGCAATATAGGATGATGTGTTGATTGGCGCGATTAGATGGTGAGTTACAGGGCAATACAGGGTGATGAGTTACTGGGCAATATAGGTTGATGTGTCGCTGGGCAGTATTGGATGGTGTGTTACTGGGTAAAATAGGATGGTGAGTTACTAGGTCATTTAGGGTGGTGAGTTACTCGGGAATATTGGATGGTGAGTTACTGGCAATATACAAATGTAGGCTCGTGTTTTACTGAACACTCTAGGGATTAATTACTTGGCCATGTGTTACTTGGGAGGATTCATAATTTAGGTAAATTTGGATGGTGTGTTTCTCGGCAAAATTCGATGGTGTGTTAATGGGTAATATTGAATGGTGTGTTACTGGGCAATATCAGATTGTAAGTTACGGGTAATATTGGATGGTCTGTTACTGGGCAAAATAGGATGGTGAGTTACTGGGTAATATTGGATGGTATGTGACTTGGCAAAAATGGATGGTGTATTACTGGGTAATATTGGATGGTGTGTTACTGGTCAATATAGGATAGAGAGTTACTGGGCAACATAGGATGGTGAGTTACTGGGTGATATTTGATGGTGAGTTAATTGGCAATATAGGATGGTTAGTTACTAGGCAATATGGGATGGTGTGTTACTTTACAAAATAGGATAGTGAGTTACTAGGTCATATAGGATGGTGAGTTACTCGGGAATATTGGAAGGTGAGTTACTGGCAATATACAAATGTAGGCTCGTGTGTTACTGAGCACTCTAGGGATTAATTACTTGGCCATGTGTTACTTTGGGAGGATTGATAATTACGGTCACCGAAACCGTCGATTTTTAGTTTGTGTTTTACCTTAAATTATTCGCTGGCAGTTATTTAATTTGGCATCTTAGAATAAAAATACAATTCGCTCTACACCCATGTATAATGCAATAAAGCACACTTTTGCCCTGAACAAGTACAACATTTAAGTCATCGTACTTTAGCTAGAATAGCTCAGGGCAGAAGTGTGCTTTATTTCACTATGCATGGGAGTAGAGCGAACTGTATTTCTTAAATATATCATGGCGTGTTACTGTGCACTCTGGGATGGTGCATTACTGAGCTGTCAGTGGTGGTGTATTATTGGGCACTAAAGGATGGCGAGTTACTGGGCACTAATGGAAGGAGAGCTACTGGGCACTAATGGATTGAGAGCTACTGGGCACTAATGGATGGAGAGTTACTGGGCACTACAGGATGGAGAGCTACTGGGCACTAATGGATGGAGAGTTACTGGGCACTAATGGATGGAGAGTTACTGGGCACTAATGGATGGAGAGCTACTGGGCACTAATGGATGGAGAGTTACTGGGCACTTTTTGGATGGAGAGTTACTGGGCACTATTGGATGGAGAGTTACTGGGGAATATTAGATGGAGGGTGACTGGACACTATTGGATTGAGAGTTACTGGGCACTAGTGGATGGAGAGTCACTGGGCACTATTAGATGGAGAGTTACTGGGCACTAGTGGATGGAGAGTTACTGGGCACTATTAGATGGAGAGTTACTGGGCACTATCTGATGGAGAGTCACTGGGCACTATTGGATGGAGAGTTACTGGGCACTAGTGGAGGGAGAGTCACTGGGCACTAGTGGATGGAGAAGTTACTGGGCAATATATGATGGTGAGTTACTAGGCAATATAGGATGGTGAGTTACTGGGCAATATAGGATGGTGAGTTACTGGGCAATATAGGATGGCGTGTTACTAGGCAATATAGGATGGTGTGTTATTTGGCAATATTGGATGGTTAGTTACTGGCAATATACAAATGTAGGCTCGTGTGTTACTGAGCACTCTAGGGATTAATTACTTGGCCATGTGTTACTTGTGAGGATTGATAATTACGGTCACCGAAACCGTCGATTTTTAGTTTGTGTTTTACCTCAAATTTTTTGTCGGTAATTATTTAATTTGGCATCTTAGAAAAGAAATACAATACGCTCTACTCCCCTGAACAGTGAAACAAAGCACACTTTTGCCCTGAACTAGTATAACGTTAAAGGCATCGTACTCTAGCTATAATAGCTGAGGGCAGAAGTGTGCTTTATTTCAATATACATGGGAGGAGAGTGAACTGTATTTCTTAAATATATCATGGCGTGTTACTGTGCACTCTGGGATTGTGCATTACTGAGCTGTCAGTGGTGGTGTATTTTTGGGCGGTAATGGATGGCGAGTTACTGGACACTATTGGATGGAGAGTTACTTGGTACTAATGGATGGTGTGCTGCTGGGCACTAATGGATGGTGTGTTACTGGGCACTAATGGATGGAGAGTTACTTGGTACTAATGGATGGTGTGCTACTTGGCACTAACAGATTGAGAGTTACTGGGCACTTATAGATGGAGAATTACTGGGCACTATTGGTTGGAGAGTTACTGGGCACTATTGAATGGTGTGTTACTGGGCACTGTTGGATGGTGTATTGCTGAGCACTACTGATGGAGAGTTACTGGGCACTAAATGGAATAAATGTTTGTCACAGAACTAGAAATTCCAAAGTAGAACAGAATGCTGAATACCGTTTCGACCATGACACTATGTCTACAAACATCCTACCTTTACAGAAAATAGAAGGGGTAGTCCAGTATCCTCCGAAGTGACATGTTATGACAGGGTTCCCTCCAGCATAGCGGTAGGGAGGGACGCAGCTGTATACAGCCGTTGAATTCCAGTAGGTGCTTGTAAAATTGGCCCGGGCTCCAACCACAATCGGGGGTCTCTCACACTCGCCTGTGTGGAGGTATATAATGACACTATGTATCTCTACACACAGGGACCTACTTCGAGATATCCGAAGCGATAGACCATGTATGAATAAATGTATGACAATGATTAATATCACTCACAGGGTAACGATTGGTGCAAATAGAATCAAAGGAATGTCGAAATAATACATGTAAGTAGACTCTTCAAAAAAAGAAACGCACAGGCCCAACGTAAGGAAATGTATTTAAGTGTACATAAGTCACTTATGCTAGAACACAGATGAAGGACATTCGACACATGTATGAACATATGTATTTCTGCCATTGTCAGCATTAATTCAGTTCACTCACTGCACATGTGTGGACACACGGGAGCGTTCGTGTCAGTACCTGGTGACGCCACCGCTTGCAGGAGTCACTGCTCGACTCCTCCTTGGGAGGGATTGCACAAGTCGTCGAATTTTGCTTGAGGAATTCTTCGGCATTCCTCCTGCAACGCATTCTGCAAGTGTCTGAGGCTGCTGATGACGTTTGTGGACGCTTGGTTCAGTTTCGCCCCATAGATGCTCGATCGGGTTCAGATCATGCGATAGAGAAGGCTAGGGAAGGACATATGCATTGGAGAGATAAGCACCGGTTACACTGTTATACCGGTTACGGTGTGGGATCAAGTGTTGTCGTGTTGAAACAGCTCCGTCTGTCGGTTAAAATGTCGGAGAATGTGACGATTAAGTCGATGAAGCAATTTGCTGTAAGACTGCCTTGAACCACCGCTAGCTCGGATCTACCCGTGTAGGACATGGCTCCCCACATCACGACGCTTCTCCACCAAATCTGTCCACCTGTCGAACGCAATTCGGCGCAAAACGTTCGTGTCAACGTCGATAAACACGTTGTCTCAAATCCCGTCGTTGCAAGAGGAAATGCGATCCATCGCTGAACCAAACGCGTCGCTTGTACCTTGTTGCATCATTAGACACGTCGTTGTCGATGTAGTCATGTCAGGTTTTGGTCGATATACTCGTATTCCTACTTTTATCAGAAGATTCCTGATGTTTGGTAGGAAATCTTCGAAGACCAGGCATCTGTCTTGCAGTGTCCGTTGCTGTAGCAAGGTGACACACCCGGATGGATCGGTCTGAGCAGGAGTGGTCACTGTTGGGCTTCCACTTCTGGGACGATCTTGGATGGAATTGATGCGGGCATATAGATGCCATAATCGAGATATGGCGCTTGTGGTCGTTGAAGTGTCTTGCAACGGCAGCCTGTGACTCCCCTGCTTCCAAACGTCCAATATTTCAGTCAGTAGCATTCAATCTTGGAAGTTTATATCTTTGTTTCCGTCGAAATGAAATGATGAATTTCGTTTGGACATTTGAAGTAGATGTCTCTACTCATGTTTCCGACACACTGGACGTGCATTAGGTGAAACATTTTTCCTGCACGCACTTTTCATGTATCATTTTCACATTTTATGACAAACTTTTACAAACACATTTTGGGATGCGTTTGCGGGCAATACACTGCAATCACGACATGATTAAAGGGAGTTAAACATAGGAACTGTCTTAATGATGACTCCTGTCAAAATATAATCAAATGGGCTGCTGAAAACGCCCGTGCGTTTCTATTTATTTGCAGAGTGTAATTATCAATCACATCACAAGTCATTTTAGGTGAAGTCGTTCCAAAAATCAATTTAGCTGGGCACTGTTCAAGAAAAAGTTTTAATGCTACGGTTACCGTTAGAACGTGTTAAGGTATGGGTTGGTTGGTTGTTGTTTAATGATGCGCTCAGCAGTATTCCAGCTATATGGCGGCGGTCTGTAAATAATCCAGTCTGAACCAGACAATCCAGGGATCAACAAAATGAGCATTGATCCACGCAATGGGGAAACGATGACATGTGTCCGCAAGCCTGGCCACCCGATCCCGTTATTCGCCTCTTACGACAGGCATGGTTAAGGTATGGGAGTTACGATTATCTAGGATCGTTTTGTGGAACGGGACCCTTACCATGGTTTCAGGAAGCAAACCGAAACATGAGTCTCATGAACCAATTCAGAAAATGACCTATTTTTCAGCCGATCCGTATTTTCACGTGTGTAAGTGAAAAGAGACACTACAAACAACTGTGGTTACACAAAATTCAAGTTCCTTGTTTCATAAGAAAATGGTATTTACAAATCAATTATAATTTTAAATCTAAAAAAAATAGTATTTCTATATTTTATGACGAGGTTTAAGACAGCATGTCGTTAACTAAGACGTGACAGACTGCCCCTGTTTGATGAGGTCGTAAAATGATTCACAATTCATCTGGCTCACTGGTTACACCTGTTATGCATTCTTTGCACTCATCGAGTGTACTATTATAACGTACAATGTGATTGATATAATATCAAGGCCATATAAGACCGCCAAATATTTCTAGCGACCGAGCCTCGTTTTGAGATTTCCACGATTTCCAGATTTCCGTGTTGTCAAATCACGCTGTACGACCAAGCACGCTGCGCCACGTGTTTGCAAGGATTAGAAGGAACGTAGTGGTGCAGTATACAAGTGATTAGATGTAACAAGTAATACTAATTAATATCTAAATATCCAGTTGAATGAATTGGTCTCAACATTCTTCACTGGTTATTGTACTGGTTATTGTAAGTTGTGCAAAAAGGACGGAACCCAGTCAGCAGGAAACAAGACCGTTATGCAATCAATGTTTTGACTTGACTCATTACCTCATCATCTTGGGGGTGATTGGGTGAGCGAGCGAGATGAGTCAGGTTTTACGCCACTTTTAGCAATATTCCAGGAATATCGCTTCAAAACATTATCTTTGAAAAAAACAGCGTTTAATAGATATAGCCTATTTGAATTTGTCAGATATTCCGCCAATCCTCTTAACTCAAATGCCATTCCTTACTCCTTACATATCATTCATACATCAATGCGTACTTTCACTGAATCGTTTACGCCAAAAAGGGTTTAGTGCTGATGTGGATTCATATGCACGCATGAGTGTGCGTGCGTGGGTAGGTGCGTACGCATAGACATGGGCCCCAAAACTGCGTCCCCACCTGTGTATCGGCTGCCGTACACCTGAATTTCACAGACTTTAGTTTGAAATCTCTTATCACGATGCAGTAGATTTATCTTCATCTTTGACCAGCCGACTTCCTCAGTCGCGCATGTGAACCTGTACGCGCCAGAATCGTAGACACCCAAACGCTTGCACAACACGGATGAAGAAGTAGTTTGCACAAAGACCTGCAGCTCTACACCTGAAACCAAAATGAAACAGCATTTTCATCCTCCGTAATTCACCTGTATTGGTGGTCAATGAGTTCGACCATGTTACTAATTCAGTTGTCTTCCCAGTGTCAGCAACATTCTGGGCGTGACCCCCTTGAGCCTACACACAGTGATGTAATGAGTCGACTTGAAAACATACTCTGTCTCCGAATAGAGGAAAATCTTCATTTCACATCGTTCAAATTATTTTTTAAAATTATTTGAAGAACGCCTACCTTCATTCAAGTTGGAAGAAATGGCTGCAGTTGTGTAGATCTGCAAGTCAAGCTCCACTTCGTGCACGTTGTAGTAGATATTGCTGTCGCTGGAGAGGGTGACTGTTAGGGAACTGGTGGTGCCACTGGATGCTCTGTAGGTTGCACACGTCTTCCTATCACCGTCCGTCATGACAATACTAGAAGCTTCCTTCCCCCTAGCTAAATCCTCTGTGCCTGCGAATTAAGTTTTAGTGAGTGAGTTTAGCTACTTTTATTCCGGCGGCAATATCACGACGGGAGACACGGAAATGGGCTTCACCCATTTTAACCATGTGGGGAATCGAACCCAGGTCTTCAGCGTGAGGAAACAGCCGCTTTAACCTAAAGGTGTGTTAGACACCTCCCCATCTTTCAAAGAACTACTGAATAACGTAGTGAATATTATATACAAATTAAAGTTTGCTAGGGTTCATTATACGGTAACTACTGTATAACGAACATGATTCTCGTGAACTGACAGATATAACGAACGAATTATTCCACTCTTATGTTAGAGCATTGCCAAAGTCACGAAGAGCTGCATCAATGGCGTGACGTAGACAGAGAGAGGTATTTAGTTCGTTCAATGTATGTTCGATGGGGTTGACATGTAGCAACCAAAATGGTCACTATATGCAGAAAATGGTCACTTGCTTTTATGAAGCACACATCAACGACCCTGCCACGATGACGTCTTTTTGTATCGTCATTGGGGATGAAGTAGGGTTCGACCGCAACAGCGTGTACTTTCACCTAAATATCCATAATGCGATACGGGGAACCCCTGTCATCTCGCCCGGCTGTTGGACCTCAAATCTTACATCTATTCCAAAGCGGTCAAGATCCGGGTTCAAATGGATCTTCAGCAACCCATGCTTGTCGTAAGAGGCGATTAACGGGATCGTGTGGACATACTCGCTGACGTGGTTGACACATGTCATCGTATTCCAGTTGCGTGGATCGATGTTCATGATGGTGATCACTGGATTGCCTGGTCCAGACATGAATATTTATAGACGGCCGCCATATAGCTGGAATATTGCTGAGTGCGGCGTAAAACAATAGACAAACAAAATCATAGCGGTCATTTTCAGCTATAGTAGAATCTTGCAATGGGGTGTGATGATCAGTAAAACCTAGACAGTGTCATCGATAAGATCTTATAAACTTAGCATGTTTCCATACATCATTAAGATCTTACATACTTAGACACAACATGAACACTTCACACGTATCCATACATCATAACGATCTTACATACTTAGACACAATATGACATATGCTTACATACTTACACAAACCATGACGAGTGCTTACATACTTACATAAACCATGACGAGAGCTTACATACTTATACAAACCATGACTAGTCATTACATACTTACACAAATCATGACGAATGCTTACAAACTTACTCAAACCATGACTAGTACTTACATACTTACACAAAGCATGACGAGTGGTTACATACTTACACAAACAATGAAGAGTGCATACAAACTTACTCAAACCATGACTAGTACTTACATACTTACACAAACCATGACGAGTGCTTACATACTTACACAAACAATGAAGAGTGCTTACATACTTACATAAACCATGACTAGTGATTACATAGTTACATAAACCATTGCTAGTACTTATATACTTACACAAACCATGATGAGTGCTTACATACTTACACAAACCATGACGAGTACTTACATACTTACATAAACCATGACTAGTACTTACATAAAACCATGACAAGTACTACATACTTACACAAACCATGATGAGTGCTTACATACTTACACAAATCATCATGAGTGCTTACATACTTACACAAACCATGACTAGTGATTACATACTTACACAAACCATTACGATTTCTTACATAATTACACAAACCATGACGATTGCTTACATACTTACACAAACCATGACTAGTACTTACATACTTACACAAACCATGACGATTGCTTACATACTTACACAAACCATGACGTGTGCTTACATACAACACAAACCATGACGAGTGCTTACATACTTACACAAACCATGACGAGTGCTTGCATATTTACATAAACCATGACGAGTGCTTACATACCTACACGAACCATCATGAGTGTTTACATTTTTACACAAACCATGACGAGTGCTTACATACTTACACAAACAATGAAGAGTGCTTACATACTTACACAAACCATTACTAGTACTTACATACTTACACAAAACCATGACGAGTGTTTACATACTTACACAAACAATGTTTAGTACTTACATACTTACACGAATCATGACGAATGTTTACATACTTACACAGCTAATGACGAGTGCTTAAATACCTACACAAACCATGACGAGTGCTTATATACTTACACAAACCATGACTAGATCTTACATACTTACACAAAGCATGACTAGTGTTTACATAAACCATGACGAGTGCTTACATACTTACACAAACAATGACGAGTGCTTAAATACTTACACAAACCATGACTAGTGCTTACATACTTACACAGACCAAGACTAGTACTTACATACTTACATAAACCATGACTAGTACTTACATACTTACACAAACCATGATGTGTGATTGCATACTTACACATACGATGACTAGTGCTTACATACATACACAAACCATGATGAGTACTTACATACTTACACATATGATAACTAGTGCTTACATACTTACACAAACCATGATGATTGCTTACATACTTGCATAAACCATGACGATTGCATACATACTTGCACAAACCATGATGAGTGCTTACATACTTACACAAACCATGACTGCTACTTACATACTTACACAAACCATGACAAGTGCTTACATACAAAACAAATCATCATAAATGCTTACATACTTACACAAACCATGACGAGTGATTACATACTTCCACAAACGATGACTAGTGATTACATACTTCCACAAACCATGACGTGTGCTTACATACTTACACAAACCATGACGATTACCTACATACTTCCACAAGCCATGTCTAGTACTTACATACTTACACAAACCATCACTAGTACTTACATACTTACACAAACCATGACGAGTACTTACATACTTACACAAACAATGATGTGTGATTGCATACTTACACATACGATAACTAGTGCTTACATACTTACACAAACCATGACGATTGCTTACATACTTACACAAACCATGACGTGTGCTTACATACAACACAAACCATGACGAGTGCTTACATACTTACACAAACCATGACGAGTGCTTGCATATTTACATAAACCATGACGAGCGCTTACATACCTACACGAACCATCATGAGTGTTTACATTTTTACACAAACCATGACGAGTGCTTACATACTTACACAAACAATGAAGAGTGCTTACATACTTACACAAACCATTACTAGTACTTACATACTTACACAAAACCATGACGAGTGCTTACATACTTACACAAACAATGTTTAGTACTTACATACTTACACGAATCATGACGAATGCTTACATACTTACACAGCTAATGACGAGTGCTTAAATACTTACACAAACCATGACGAGTGCTTATATACATACACAAACCATGACTAGATCTTACATACTTACACAAAGCATGACTAGTGTTTACATAAACAATGACGAGTGCTTAAATACTTACACAAACCAAGACTAGTACTTACATACTTACATAAACCATGACTAGTACTTACATACTTACACAAACCATGATGTGTGATTGCATACTTACACATACGATAACTAGTGCTCACATACTTGCACAAACCATGACGAGTGCTTACATACTTACACAAACCATGACTGCTACTTACATACTTACACAAACCATGACAAGTGCTTACATACAAAACAAATCATCATAAATGCTTACATACTTACACAAACCATGACGAGTGATTACATACTTCCACAAACCATGACGTGTGCTTACAAACAACAAAAACCATGACTAGTGCTTACATACTTACACAAACCATGACGAGTGCTTACATACTTCCACAAACCATGACTAGTGATTACATACTTACACAAACCATGACGAGTGCTTACATACTTCCACAAACCATGACGTGTGCTTACAAACAACAAAAACCATGACTAGTGCTTACATACTTACACAAACCATGACGAGTGCTTACATACTTCCACAAACCATGACTAGTGATTACATACTTCCACAAACCATGACGTGTGCTTACATACTTCCACAAACCATGACGATTACTTACATACTTACACAAGCCATGTCTAGTACTTACATACTTACACAAACCATCACTAGTACTTACATACTTACACAAACCATGACGAGTACTTACATACTTACACAAACCATGATGTGTGATTGCATACTTACACATACGATAACTAGTGCTCACATACTTACACAAACCATGATGAGTGCTTGCCACACACTTACACAAACCATGGCGACTACTGACATACTTACACATATGATAACTAGTGCTTACATACTTACACAAACCATGACGAGTGCTTACATACTTGCACAAACCATGACGAGTGCTAACATACTTACCAAAACCATGACGAGTGCTTACATACTTACACAAACCATGACGAGTGCTTACATACTTACACAAACCATGACTGGTACTTACATACTTACACAAACCATGACGAGTGCTTACATACATAAACATACGATGAGGAGTGCTTACATACTTACACATACCATGACTAGTGATTACATACTTACACAAACCATGACGTGTGCTTACATAGTGACACAAACCATGACGAGTGCTTACATACTTACACAAACCATGACGAGTGCTTGCATATTTACATAAACCATGACGAGTGCTTACATACCTACACGAACCATCATGAGTGTTTACATTTTTACACAAACCATGACGAGTGCTTACATACTTACACAAACAATGAAGGTGCTAACATGCTTACAAACCATTACTGAGTACTTACATGCCACACAAAACCATGACGAGTGCTTACATGCTTACACAAACAATGTTTGAGTACTTACATACTTACACAAACCATGATGTGTGATTGCATACTTACACATACGATGACTAGTGCTTACATACATGCACAAACCATGATGAGTGTACTTACATGCTTACACATATGATAACTAGATTGCTACATGCTTACACGAACCATGATGATTGCTTACATGCTTGCCATAAACCATGACGATTGCATACATACTTGCACAAACCATGACGAGTGCTTACATGCCGCACAAACCATGACTGCTGCTTCTTACATGCTTACACACAAACCATGACAAGTGCTTACATACAAAACAAATCATCATAAATGCTTACATGCTTACACAAACCATGACGAGTGATTACATACTTCCACAAACCATGACGATTGTGCTTACAAACAACAAAAACCATGACTAGAAGCTTACATAGTTACACAAAACCATGACGAGTGCTTACATACTTCCACAAACCATGACTAGTGATTACATACTTCCACAAACCATGACGTGTTATTATATACTTACACAAACCATGACGATTACTTACATGCTTACACAAGCTTCATGTCTTAGATACTTACATGCTTACACAGACCATCACTAATTGCTTACATGCTTACACAAACCATGACGAGCACTTACATGCTTTATTAACAAACCATGATGTGTGATTGCATGCTTACACATACGATAACTAGTGCTCACATACTTACACAAACCATGACGAGTGCTTACATACTTACACAAACAATGAAGAGTGCTTACATGCTTACACATATGATAACTAGTGCTTACATACTTACACAAACCATGACGATTGCTTACATGCTTACACAAACCATGACGTGTGCTTACATACAACACAAACCATGACGAGTGCTTACATACTTACACAAACCATGACGAGTGCTTGCATATTTACATAAACCATGACGAGTGCTTACATACCTACACGAACCATCATGAGTGTTTACATTTTACACAAACCATGACGAGTGCTTACATACTTACACCAAACAATGAAGAGTGCTTACATGCTTACACAAACCATTACTAGTGCCCATGATACCACACAAAACCATGACGAGTGCTTACACACTTACACAAACAATGTTTAGTGCTTACATACTTACACGAATCATGACGAATGCTTACATACTACACACAGCTAATGACGAGGTGCTTAAATACTTACACAAACCATGACGAGTGCTTATATACTTACACAAACCATGACTATTCCGATCTTACATACTAGTGTTACACAAAGCATGACTAGTGCTAAATAATTTACACAAACAAAGACTAGTACTTAAATACTTACACAAACCATGATGTGTGATTGCACGGTCCACTTTACATACTAGTGCTTACATAAACCATGATGGGATGCGTGATTGCATGCCACACATACATAACGACTTTACACGACTAGCATGATTGGCTTACATACCACAAACCATGACGATTACTTACATACTTACGCAAACCATGACTTAGTGCTTACATACTTGGCTAACACACAAACCATGATGATTATTTACATGCTTGCACAAACCATGACAAGTGCTTACATACAAAACAAATCATCATAAATATTATATACTTACACAAACATGACATACTTGCACAAACCATGACGAGTGATTACATACTTTCACAAACCATGACGTGCTTACACACAAACCATGACGGATTACTTACATACTTAACAAGCCATGTCTTAGTACATTACATACCTTACACAAACCATCACTGACAACTTTACACAAACCTATTTTACATACTTATTACAAAACCATGATGCGTGATTGCATTATCATCATAAATGGGGCTACATGCTTACACAAACCATGATGAGTGCTTACACATACAAAACCATGGCGACTACTTACATACTTACACATATGATGACTAGTACTACATACTTTGGAAACCATGACGATTGCTTCACCACACAAACCATGACGTGCTTACATACCACAACACAAACCATGACGATTACTTACATACTTACACAAACCATGACTGGAGTGCTTGTATATTTACATTATGACGGAGCTTTCGTGCCTACACAAACCATCATGAGTACTTTTACATACTTACACAAACCATGACGAGTGCTTACATGCCTGACAAAACAATGAAGAGTGCTTACATACTTACACAAACCATTACTAGTGAATCACATACTTACACAAAACCATGACGAGTGCTAAGAGCATTTCCACACAACAATGTTTATAAAACCATAATTTCGCGATCATGACTTTACATGCCACACAGCTGATGACGAGTGCTTAAATACCACACAAACCATGACGATTGCTTACATACTTACACACAAACCATGACGTGTGCTTACAAACAACAAAAACCATGACGAGATGCTTACATATTTACCACACAAGTGCTTACCATGACGAGCCATGGCTTGCATATGCTTCCACAAACCATGACGTGTGCTTACATACCTTACACACCATACCTACACGCTAACCATGAGTGCTAGTACTTACATTCTTACACAAACCATGACTGCTAGTGCTTACATACTTACACAAACAATGAAGAGTGCTTACATACTTACAACAAACCATTACTAAATGCCCACATACTTACACAAAACCATGACGAGTGCTTACATATTTCACAAACTATGAATGTGTAAAAGTGACTTGCTACACATTTCTTACACAAACCATGACGAGTGCTTACATACTTCCACAAACCATGACTAGTGCTTAAATATTACACAAACCATGACGAGTGCTTACATACTTCCACAAACCATGACGTGTGCTTACAAACAACAAAACCATGACTAGTGCTTACATACTTACACAAACCATGACGAGTGCAAGCTTACATACTTCCACAAACCATGACTAGTGATTACATACTTCCACAAACCATGACGTGTGGCTTACATACTTCCACAAACCATGACCCGATTCACTTACATGCTTACACAAAGCCATGTCTAGTACTTACATTTGCTTACACAAACCATCACTTTCAGTACTTACATACTTACACAAACCATGACAGTACTTACATACTTACACAATAAACCATGATGTGTGATTGCGATGCATTACACATACGATAACTAGTGCTCACATACTTACACAAACCATGATGAGTGCTTACACTTACACAAACCATGGCGACTACTGACATACTTACACATATGATAACTAGTGCTTACATGCTTACAATGTAAACCATGACGAGGTGCTTACATACTTGCACAAACCATGACGAGTGCTAACATACTTACCAAAACCATGACGAGTGCTTTACATACTTTACACACAAACCATGACGAGTGCTTACATACTTTACACACAAACCATGACTGGTACTTACATGCCCACACAAACCATGACGAGGTTCTTACATACATAAACATACGATGAGGGTGCTTACATACTACACATACCATGACTATGTGATTACATGCTCACACAAACCATGACGTGTTTACATAGTGACACAAACCATGACGAGGTGCTTACATACTTACTTACAAACCATGACGAAGTGCTTGCATTTACATAAACCATGACGAGTGCTTACATACCTACACGAACCATCATGAGTGTTTACATTTTACACAAACCATGACGAGTGCTTACATGCCACACAAACAATGAAGAGAGTGCTAACATACTTACACAAACCATTACTAGTGCTTACACTTACACAAAACCATGACGAGTGCTTACATACTTACACAAACAATGTTTAGTGCTTACATGCTATTACACAAAACCATGATGTGTGATTGCATGCCACATTACACATACCGATGACTAGTGCTTACATACATACACAAACCATGATGAGTACTTACATACTTTACATATGATAACTAGTGCTTACATACCCACACGAACCATGATGATTGCTTACATACTTGCATAAACCATGACGATTGCATACATACTTGCACAAACCATGACGAGTGCTTACATACTATACACAAACCATGACTGCTACTTACATACTTACACAAACCATGACAAGTGCTTACATACAAAACAAATCATCATAAATGCTTACATACTTACACAAACCATGACGGTGATTACATACTTCCACAAACCATGACGTTAGCCATAAACAACAAAAACCATGACTAGTGCTTACATACTTACACAAACCATGACGAGTGCTTACATACTTCCACAAACCATGACTAGTGATTACATACTTCCACAAACCATGACGTGTGCTTACATAATTTTACACAAACCATGACGATTACTATATACTTACACAACACATGTCTGTAAGTACTTTACATACTTACATTGGTGACCATCACTCAGTACTTACATACTTCACACAAACCATGACGAGCACTTACATATTACACAAACCATGATGTGTGATTGCATGCTTACACATTACGATAACTAGTGCTCACATACTTACACAAACCATGACGAGTGCTTACATGCTTCACAATAAACAATGAAGAGTGCTTTACATACTTACACATATGATAACTAGTGCTTACATGCCTACACAAACCATGACGATTGCTTACATACTTACACAAACCATGACGTGTGCTTAGCATACTGAACACAAACCATGACGAAGTGCTTACATACTTACAATAAACCATGACGAGTGCTTGCATATTTACATAAACCATGACGAGTGCTTACATACCTACACGAACCATCATGAGTGTTTACATTTTTACACAAACCATGACGAGTGCTTTTCACATGCTTACACAAACAATGAAGAAGAGTGCTTACATACTTACACAAACCATTACTAGTACTTACATACTTACACAAAACCATGACGAGTGCTTACATACTTACACAAACAATGTTTAGTACCTTACATGCCTTACACGAATCATGACGAATGCTTACATACTCACACAGCTAATGACGAGTGCTTAAATACTTACACAAACCATGACGAGTGCTTATATACTTTACACAAACCATGACTAGATCTTACATACTTACAAATGCATGACTAGTGTTTACATAAACAATGACGAGTGCTTAAATACTTACACAAACCAAGACTCAAGTACTTACATACTTAATACAAACCATGATGTGTGATTGCATACTTACACATACGATGACTAGTGCTTACATACATACACAAACCATGATGAGTACTTACATTTACACATATGATAACTAGTGCTTACATACTTACACGAACCATGATGATTGCTTACATACTTGCATAAACCATGACGATTGCATACATACTTTGCTATCAAACCATGACGAGTGCTTACATACTTACACAAACCATGACTGCTATTTACATACCACAAACCATGACAAAGTGCTTACATACAAAACAAATCATCATAAATGCTTACATACTTACACAAACCATGACGAGTGATAACATACTTCCACAAACCATGACTAGTGATTACATACTTCCACAAACCATGACGTGTGCTTACATACTTACACAAACCATGACGATTACTTACATACTTAAACAAGCCATGTCTAGGTACTTACATACTTACACAAACCATCACTAATACTTACATACTTACACAAACCATGACGAGTACTTACATACTTACACAAACCATGATGTGTGATTGCATGCTTACACATACGATAACTAGTGCTCAGTTATTGCCTTACACAAACCATGATGTAGTACTACACACACAAACCATGGCGACTACTTACATACTTACACATATGATAACTAGGTACTTACATGCTTACACAAACCATGACGATTGCTTACATACTTACACAAACCATGACGTGTATAGCACGCCTACAACACAAAACCATGACGAGTGCTTACATACTTACACAAACCATGACGAGTGCTTGCATATTTACATAAACCATGACGAGGTGCTTACATACCTACACGAACCATCATGTGAGTGTTTACATTTTACACAAACCATGACGAGTGCTTACATACTTACACAAACAATGAAGAGTGCTTACATACTTACACAAACCATTACTAGTAATTTCACATACTTACACAAAACCATGACGAAGTGCTTACATACTTACACACAAACAATGTTTAGTATGAACATACTTACACGAATCATGACGAATGCTACTATGCTTACACAGCTAATGACGAGTGCTTAAATGCTTACAATAAACCATGACGAGTGCTTACATGATACTTCCACAAACCATGACGTGCTTACAAACAACAAAAACCATGACTGGTGCTTACATACTTACACAAACCATGACGAGTGCTTACATACTTCCACAAACCATGACTAGTGATTACATACTTCCACAAAACCATGACGTGTGCTTACATAATTTCCACAAACCATGACGATTACTTACATGCTTACACAAGCCATGTCCACTAGTACTTACATACTTACACAAACCATCACTAGTACTTACATACTTTACACAAACCATGACGAGTACTTACATACTGCCACAAACCATGATGTGTGATTGCATACCCTACACATACGATAACTAGTGCTCACATACCACACAAACCATGATGAGTGCTTACACACTTACACAAACCATGGCGACTACTTACATACTTACTCATATGATAACTGAAGTGCTTTACATACCTTTACAAACCATGACGAGTGCTTACATACTTGCACACAAACCATGACGAGTGCTAACATACTTACCAAAACCATGACGAGTGCTTACATACTTACACAAACCATGACGAGTGCTTACATGCTTACACAAACCATGACTGGTACTTACATACTTACACAAACCATGACGAGTGCTTACATACATAAACATACGATGAGGAGTGCTTATATACTCGCCACATACCATGACTGAGTGATTACATGCTTACACAAACCACATGACGATGTGCTTACATAGTGACACAAACCATGACGAGTGCTTGATATACTTACACAAACCATGACGAGTGCTTGCATATTTACATAAACCATGACGAGTGCTTACATACCTACACGAACCATCATGGAGTGTTTACATTTTTACACAAAACCATGACGAGTGCTTACATGCTTACAAACAATGAAGAGTGCTAACATGCTTACACAAACCATTACTAGTACTTACATACTTACACAAAACCATGACGAGTGCTTACATGCTTACACAAACAATGTTTTAGTAACTTTACGACATGCTTACACAAACCATGATGTGACGTGATTGCATACTTACATATACGATGACTAGATTAGCACATACATACACAAACCATGATGAGTACTTACATGCTGCTACACATATGATAACTAGTGCTTACATACTTACACGAACCATGATGCTTTACATACTTGCATAAACCAGTGACGATTGCATACATACTTGCACAAACCATGACGAGTGCTTACATGCCACACAAACCATGACTGCTTTTACATACTTACACAAACCATGACAGAAGTGCTTACATACAAAACAAATCATCATAAATGCTTTCATGCTACCGCAAACCATGACGAGTGATTACATACTTCCCACAAACCATGACGATGTGCTTACAAACAACAAAAACCATGACTAGTGCTTACATACTTACAAACCATGACGGAGTGCTTACATACTTCCACAAACCATGACTAGTGATTTACATACTTCCACAAACCATGACGTGCTTAGGCGGCTAATTTACACAAACCATGACGATTGCTTACATACTTACACAAGCCATGTCTGAGTACACTTACATACTTACACAGACCATCACTAGTACTTCATATACTTACACAAACCATGACGAGCACCTTACATACTTACACAAAACCATGATAGGTGATTTGCATGCTTACACATACGATAACTAGTGCTCACATACTTACACAAACCATGACGAGTGCTTACATACTTACACAAACAATGAAGAGTGCTTACATACTTACACATATGATAACTGAATTAGCACATACTTGCACAAAGGCTCCGACGATGATTGTTAGCTTACTTACTAACAAACCATGACGTGTGCTTGCATCTAACACAAACGCATGACAAAGTGCTTACATGCTTACACAAACCATGACGAGGTGCTTGCATATTTACATAAACCATGACGAGTGCTTACGGTACCTGCTACGAACCATCATGAGTGTTTACATTTTACACAAACCATGACGAGTGCTTACATACTTACACAAACAATGAAGGGTGCCACATGCTTACACACAAACCATTACTAGTACTTACATGCTTACACAAAACCATGACGAGTGCTTACACATACTTACACAAACAATGTTTTAGTACTTACATGCTATTAACGAATCATGACGAATGCTTACATACTTACACAGCTAATGACGAGTGCTTAAATACTTATTACATAAACCATGACGAGTGCTTATATACTTACACAAATCATGACTAAGATCTTACATACTTACACAAAGCATGACTAGTGTTTACATAAACAATGACGAGTGCTTAAATACTTGGCACACAAACCAAGACTAGTAATTTACATGCTTTACACAAAACTATGCATGTGTGATTGCATACTTACACATACGATGACTAGTGCTTACATACATACACAAACCATGATGAGTACTTACATACTTACACATATGATAACTAGTGCTTACATACTTACACGAACCATGATGATTGCTTTTTACATACTTGCATAAACCATGACGATTGCATACATACTTGTACAAAACCATGACGAGTGCTTACATACTTACGCAAACCATGACTGCTATTTACATGCTTACACAAACCATGACAAGTGCTTACATACAAAATAAATCATCATAAATGCTTACATACTTACACAAACCATGACGACGGTGATAACATACTTCCACAAACCATGACTAGGTGATTACATACTTCCACAAACCATGACGTGTGCTTACATACTTACACAAACCATGACGATTACATACATGCTTAAACAAGCCATGTCTAGTACTTTGTTACACTTACCGCAAACCATCACTAGTACTTACATACTTTGGTTATCAAACCATGACGAGTACTTTCATACTTACACAAACCATGATGTGTGATTGCATGCGTACATACGATAACTAGTGCTCACATATGCTTTACACAAACCATGATGGAGTACTTACACAATTTACACAAACCATGGCGACTACTTTCCGGTATTGCTTACACATACCCAGTAACTAATTGCCCACATACTTACTGGCTACGCTGACGATTGCTTACATAATTACACAAACCATGACGTGTGCTTACATACAACACAAAACCATGACGAGTGCTTTACATACTTACACAAAACCCATGACGAGTAAGCTTGTGCATATTTACATAAAACCATGACGAGTGCTTACATACTGCCATCGAACCATCAGCGAGTGTTTTATATTTTTGGCTAATAAACCATGACGAGTGCTTATATGCTTACACAAACAATGAAAGTGCTTACATGCCCACAAACCATTACTAGATACGGTACAATACCACATACGTAATGAACATGCTAAACCATGACCCGAGTAACACATGCCCACGGCATGACGAAACAATGTTTAAGGTACTTACATACTTACACACAATGACGAGTGCTTACATGCTACCGGCCAATGACGATTATGCTTAAATACTCACACAAAACCATGACTGAGTGCTTATACTTACAAACCGAGCATTTTATGCTTCCACAAACCATGACTGAGTGATTACATGCTTCCACAAAACCATGACGTGTGTATGCTTCCTTTAAACCATGACGATTACTTACAGCATGCTTACGCAAAACCAAGACTAATGCTTACATGCCCATAAACCATCGCACTGAGTACTTACATGCTTACACAAACCATGACGGAGTGAGCACATGCTTACACAAAACCATGATGTGGATACTTACATACGATCTTCGGTACATGCTTACAAACCATGATGAGTGCTTACATGCTTACAAAACCATATGGCGACTACTTACGTATTACTTACATGTACCATAACTAAGGTATTTTCGAAACCATATTGAAATTCTTACATGACGAGGTGCTAACATGCTTACCGCCACCATGACGAGATTAACTTGCATGCTTACACAAAACCATGACGGGTGCTTTACAAACAACAAAACCATGACTGGTACTTACATGCTTACGCAAACCATGACGGTCTTGGCACATATTATAAACTTATACGATGACGGGTACTTACATACTTTACGCATACCATGTCCTAACGCTTACATGCCACACAAACCATGACGTGTTAACTACATAATGGTGACGCAAACCATGACGAAGGGTGCTTACATGCTCTTACAAACCATGACGAGTGCTTGCATGTTACATATCACCATGACGAGTTCTTACATACCTACTGAACCATCAGGTGTTTGTTACACACTTACAAACCATGACGAGTGCTTACATACTTACAAACAATGTTTAGTTAACTTACATGCCACACAAACCATGATGTGTGATGATTAACATACCACAATACGATGACCAGATGCTTATACCGACCGCTGATGCTTACTTACGCCAGATACTTCGTTACTTACGACCATGATTGTATAAAGCCTGGCGGTTCATACGGGCGATTCTTATGCCACAAACCATGACTGCTTTCGCCACATGCCACAAACCGATAGAGTTAACACATGCAAAACAAATCATCGCAAATGCTTACATGCTTACAAACCATGACAGTGATTACAATACTTCCACAAACCATGACGTGTTAACCCGACAAACTCCAAAATACGTAATTCGTTAACTACATGCTTACCAAAACCATATGACGAGTTAACTTACGCCTTCCACAAACCATGATGAAAAAAGGTGATTATCTTCACCATGACGATGCTTACATATGCAAACCGCGATTACTTACATGCTTACAAAGCCGTGTCACAAAACTGTAGTGCTTACATGCCCACGGTATTATTATGCTGGTGCTTACATGCTTACTATAAAATACATGACGAGCATACATGATGTATTGATTACGTAAACGCATACGGTGATAACTGGTGCTCACACATGCTTACACAAACCATGATTGATTGCTTACATGCCCACAATGAAGGGAGTTAACCTTTATGCTTACACATATGATGAAACTGGCAGATTGGTGGCGTAGCGCTACGTATGCTTATGCCTTACAAACCATGACGGTTCCACGGCAGATTGATTATGAAACTGAAAGCTGGCGGCGGCACAGGCGCTAATAGTAGCGAAAGTATTTTAATGGCGGTAATGAGG